>NC_137075.1:8835716-9093746 GCF_951640355.1 Cnephaeus nilssonii | reverse complement strand
CAAACAGCTTTCAACACAAGAAAATATGTACATATGTAATCATCTGTACATACTGATGTCATATTCATACTAAAGAGTTTCCAAGTATGTACTTAAATAAATGTCTGAAGTAAGTTCTCTTCATCTATCCACATTTCTATGGGGCAGTGTAGATTTCTTTGAAATTTTAAGAAGTTGTATCAATGTTCCCAGAAACTCCTAATGACTCCTTTTCACTATTCTCAGTTGTTGCTGACCCAGAAGACCTTAGGCATTTGCCATTGGTATGGCTAGATTTGTTCTATTTTAAAAAGTTCTTTTGCCTATATTCTAGGACAATATATTCAAATCTTGAGCCTCTGTCTCTAAATAGGTCCACCACACATTAATGTCAAGGGAATAATTAAATATAATAAATATAAGTGAAGTATGAATTTAATGCATCAAAGGATTCTATAGGCTGTTGGAAAAAAACAGTGATATGTAGATAAAGCTATATTGTTTATAAATTCACTGATACGTGTCTTTAATTCTTCAGGCTGGGAGACCTGATTTATCAGATTCTATCTCATCTCAATATATACCATTGTAATAGAAGATTAGTAAGTAATTATATTGGAGGGGCGACTGACATGCAATCCCTAAGGGGAATGCCATTGAAAGTGTTACAGCTTTATTTTTTCCAAGAGGTCTTTCCCCAACAATCCCCCCATTAATAGAAATCCCCCAATAGCTTTAGACACTCTACAGATAGCAGACTGCTTTGCTTTTCCTGGGAACCACCAGGTTTAAATTTTAGAATAAAATAAAGGGAACAGGATATACATGACTTTACTAGTAAGACAATAGGACTGCATTTTTAATGGGGGGAAAATTAAACTTCAACAGCAGATAAAACTTACATTTTAAGAAGAAATGACCTTAAAAGAGTTTAATGGAGTATACGCCTTATAAATGGTGGCTAACACATTAGAATCATGCAATTTTGATTTCTGAAGCATTTTTTAAAATTTTTAAATATCCTTCCTCCATATAGGGGATACTTTTCCTTTGTTGAAATTATTTCTAACATTTCTGTAATGAGAATACATGATTTTTTTCAAAAGGATAATAGCATTTACTCCTTGTCTTTCACTTTGTCTTTCATGAATCAAACAATGTTAATAAGCATTTAATTGTATTTGTTTTACTCTAGGTTACTCACCTCTCTTGAAAATTTCATAACGTATGGAAAATCCTGCACCATGTGTCTCATAGTCCGAGACAAACTTGATGAAAAGAAATGGCCCTGAAGACACTATCGGAGAAGGGGCAATCTTTCCGCAGAACTTTCCCCACAAACGTCCATTTTCATTTTCTCCATCAATGACTTCCACATAGTCATACCTGACACAGAAACATGGAAGGAACCATTAGCTTAGCAAGAAATACCCTTTTAATTTCAAAAATTTAGAAACCAGCATAGTCAGTCAGGGAAAAAAGTCCTATCTGCATTCACCACTGTATTACAGGGAGGGGAGAATCTAGCAAAATGAAATAATTAAAATGGACTACATGAGGTCTGTATACCTCATTTGGCAATAGAGAACTATTAAAAATAATGGTGTCCATTATACTTGCAGACAATGTAGTCAAAGTAACTGATTAACAAGAAAAAGAGAAATCTCATGAGCACTATTCTTTTTTATTAAATTGTGTTCCTTTGTCTCTGGTGGTGTGGTATCAATACATAATGCTATGCATTCTTTTCAAACTATGCAGTTCTTTTATGAATTCAAAATGTCTCCTTAGCTGGAGCTTTCCGTGAACAATACTTTCTGTGAGCGACCCTCTAAACATATGGCCATAGAATAATAAACAGATTCTTTACTGTTTAACCCAATTCCACCAAATGCCAGACTTCTTAGGAAAACTCTGGTTCAAACACAGATCATCTTCTTCCAAAACTACACTTGAATTGCAGAATGTAATTTCTCCAAAGAAAAAATGTTTATTTAAAAATAGCAAGTAACTTTGTTTATACCCATAAGCCTGAATATTTAAAAGAATATTGTTGTTTAAAAAGGAAACATAACACATTTGGAAATACCAAAATGATGTGATGTTTAAAAATTCAGGCTTAATGATACACTAAGGAGACAAATGATAAAGGAAGTGGCAATAAAATATTATACTCTAAATATTGCACTAAGATAACAGATATACTTGGACATTCTTTCTCTCTAAAAGGTCTGAAAAACTATCTCCAATAAACAATAGTCCCCAGGGAAACAGAAGATTTTCATTTGTTTGGAATTTTATATTTCTTAGTGTCTTGCTCTTTCCTTTCTTATTATTTACCAAGTCACCTAGGAAAGAGATAATCTGATTTGTCTTCCTTTTTTTTTTTCTTCAAGAACTGACATGAAAACATTACAATCCTTTCATTTCAAACATTTATGTCTGTGTTTAACTTGGTTCAAAAGTCTTGGGATATATTAATTTCAGTAATGGCTAAAATATGGCAGTAGCATAAATTGTATTTGGAAATTTAAAAGAGATCAAAGTGGGGGAAATCTTCATGATGTCCAATGCCATCTTTAACATCCCTTTCAAACTGTCTAGGACACATTACTTATGTTTATATAAAGTCCCAGGAGACAACTGCAAAGATAACATCACTAGTTACAGAGGACAGTTGAATGCTCTCTAAATTAAAAATGACACTACTCATCAGTTATAGTTGTGTGCCAGTTTTGTGTTTGCTGAGGAGAAAATCAAGCTGACATTGATGGAACTAAACATTAGCATGTGAATTATTGCATTAACTGCATTTCCTCTACTGCATCCCATGTATCCAGTAGCCATTACTGGCCTGCCAGCATCACTGTGCCTCTGCAAAACTAGGAAAATACCCAGAGGAATTGTTCCTTTCTCAATACTTTGGGAGATGCTGTGCATTTTAAAAGAAGATGTAAAAGGGGAAGTAAAAGTGGAGAACGAGGAGGAGGATGAAGAAAGCATTATGTTCAAAATCCTAACTAGCTTTATACGGTCAATGGGGGTAAGGGTGAGGGCACAGCTGGAAAGAATGGCAACTCTGCATTCACTGAAACCTCACAAGTTGGCATTTATGTAGCAATTCCTTTTATCTCCTCTGCTTCATTGACTAGGCAGGTCTGCATGTTTTGCCCACACTTGTGTATAATTGAACTGTGATTGGAACTGTTGATTGTGTTTGTCCTGGTGACTGTGCATCCAGCTCTGCAATATAGGCTTTTTACTTGAATCCTGACATGATGTGAATACTAAGTGGCTAAATCCTAGTGCATTTTGCCTTCCAGGCACAAATAAGAAAGGTGGGTCAGGCTCTTGGCAGAACTAAGGGGCCTTTCTGTGAGAACACCTTTCTGCCAGGTGTGAGAGGGCTTGCTAGCACCGTGCTAGGGAATTGAACAGGGAAAGAAGCTAGCGCTTTAATTGACATATATATCTTCTAACAGGAAATAGGAGGCTCTCCTCTTGGCAACAGTAAAAGCTATTTTTAAAAGGGAGAGAGGGACTACAAACTCTTCCCAGCAAGAGACGTCATTATTAAATGCCAATTTTAGGAAATTGAATTATTCATGGATACAATAGTTACATGTATAAACTGGACCGGTGCTCTCATTTTAGCACTTCCTTTCAATGTACCATCCAACAGGGCTCCTAAGAGCCGTATCACAAATAGCAGTTTATGTAACTATTCAGGAGGGTGTATTCGCACAAGTTGTAAAGGGTAGTGTTGCCAAAGAAGTTAGGAAAGCAGCTTGCCTCTCCCTCTGGAGTTGATACCAGTTCTATTCCCTAAGTTTCTTGCTGACAAACGTGGTGCCAGGAATGTGGCTAGCGTGCCAAGATCCCTCTGAGAGACTAAATGTGTCACCACAGCAACGCACCAAGTCTTCCCTGGCCTGAGGCCCATAATCCTGAGTTTGCAAATTTTACTCCTGCACCGAGGCCCGTCCCATCCCTCCTCCCCCCCACCTCCGTCCCCCAATCCCCCAGCACACCACTCTATTACTGCTGTCCCTTGGCAACCACTGCGTTTCTTGGAATGTCAAGCTCCCCCTTCGCAAAGGCAGAGACCTTTTTCACAAAGGTGAAAATGGAGACACTTTTCGGCCCTCCTTAGGAACTGATATGCTCCAGCAGTTGGAGTGGGAAGTGGAAACTATGTCTTGGGCATGTAATTTCTAAAAGCTAGAGGAAGGCTTGGAAAATTGACTTGTCTCTTCCTTTGGAGCTCTGAAGAAGAATGCTCTAGGTGGCAAGGAAGTCGGGTCTGTCTCAAGTGCACTGCCCTTCTGCGCCGGCCCTCCCTGCTCTCAGTGTAAGCATGACCCCAGCTAGAAAAGCCCTTCGGCAAACCTCATCCTCCCCATTTACTGGAATGTAAACATCATGTGGATTTTTAAAACATTCAGAGGCTCCTCTCCTCCTTTAGCCATCCTTCCATTTCTTTTCTTAAGCCTTCTACCTTAAAGCTTTTCCTTTCTGCACTAATAATGGTAAAGCAGCCTATATTTACCAGGAAGTAATGAAAAGATCTCTCAACCCTTTTACAATGAATAACCCTGTTACAATGAATTAAGCGCCACTTTTCCATGTTCTCTGTCTTGAGGTGTGGAACGCTGGTGGCTTATCTCTGAAGTATCCCTAGCTTTAGAATGGAAGCTCCCGAAGCTACAGGCCTTTCTGCTTACATATCCCCCCACCCTCACCTTCCTTGAGGGTGATGAAAACACTGCATCCTAAGAGTAACCATGAGTTAGGTTTCCCATAGGAATTATAAAGGAATAAAGATTTCCTTCTAAGAATTCTTGAAAGGATTATCCAGAGATTATGTTTTCTTTTGGAAAGTTTGAATATGGTATTCGGAAAATGGCCTGGTAGAGGGAAAAGTGATGGAAAATGAGAAATGTATTCAGTCACCAAAGAGTGGTTTCTGAGGCTCTCTAGGTAGGCAGTGCTGAACATACAAACATCACGCTTTACTGAAGTGGGAGTTTCTCTTCTGGGTGTCAGTGACCCCCGAACTCTCCACAGTGAAGCCTGTTAACAGGAAGAAAGCTTGTGCTCTGCAAGGTGTTGTCTGTGCAGTGTGCCACTGTACCGGGCCCCTCACAGCTTCTGAGGGGCCTCGGATTATTAGGAAGGGGGATTTTAGGCAGTGGTGTCTTTTTAATCTCCTTCCAAGAGACTCTATCCCCACGTGCATATATACATTAATAATGGAGAAATTATGATGTCCCTGACATCATAAACCAGAGTGAGAAATAATCTTGGCTAACATAATCTTCACCTGCAAAAATGTGTTTCTTTGGATGTTTGGTTTATTCTGCACAGGCATTAATAGCTATCCCGATTGAACCATCTGTAAGGATTACTATGCTGCTGTCCAAGAATCACCTTACATATTCCCCAGAGAAGAACAGGTTTTCTCTCAGACCTTTAGAAAAAGGATTTAGAAAGAAAATCACGACGACGGAGCTAGGAGGAGCCAATTTGTTTACATCTGTGTTTTAGAGTGATTTTATATCGGATTCACCCCTAACAGTTCTGTTTTGCTTGTGTTTTAAGCAAGATATATGAAAAGACTTACAAAGTTCATAGCCTCTTGTTCAGCAAAAGCATTTTTTAGAAATATATTCTAAGGAAAACATTCTAAGGAATAATGTCAAATATTTATGCAAAAAACTATTGCTTGATGCTTTATTTAATAATGGGGGAAATAGAAATAAGGCAAACAGGAAGGAGACAAAGAAAATTTATGTAAATTCAAATCATGGAATATTATTCAGCCATTGAAAAGCATGCTCAATAAAAAATGTTTTATAACAGGAAAAATGCATATGCTATAAGTGAAAAATCAGAACATAAAATGCTATGTGCAGTACATTCTCAACTCATTCACATGTAGAGAAAGAACTGAAAGGGAAAAGGCTCAGCTGTTAGAAAGTGCTAATAAGCTTTTAATAATATCAGGGTAATGAAATTATGTTCATCAGATATTTCTGAGTTTTTCAAAATTTTTATAATGGACAAGTGCTCCTTTCTAATCAGATAAACGTTATTTTGAAAAGCATTAACTACCTATATATAAAGTAGAAAATCAGCACCTATAGCCTAGCTAATAATTTTATATTTCTTGGTCAGAAAACACTATCTTTTATGATGTTTTATTTGGAAGTAAATAAAAGGCTTTGCCTTTTTTTTTTCTGAGCAACTGAATCAATGAGACTGTGTAATTTTTTTAAGTACTAGAAAGTTAAAATAAATCAGATTTGATCTCATATTTTCTGAAATGCTGGCAATAATACTTGCCATTTGTTCAGTAATTTTCATGTTACAAAGTGCTCTCAGCTGTATTATCTGACAGTCTTTACAGCAAGCATGTCAAACTCAAAGTCTAACATGGGCCAAATAAACAAGTTTTAAAGTTTATGTGGGCTGCAAAAAAACAAAAGCTTCAATTTTCATAGAAACATAGATTTATTTCGATAGAGACATGCTGAATACAAAGGGCTGAAATAAATGAGTAATCGTTAACATAAAATAATAGAACATTTTAATAAAAATTAGTATTTTTTCTTGAACAGTAATTGACCAGACACTGAATAACTGCACAAATTAATAAGCGTAATGCAAATAAACCTATTTTTCTTGTTCTCCAAAAGTGAAATATGTCCTGTTGGGCACACCAAACAAGTCAGTCCAAGACTAATGATGTGGCAATCGGCTGCTAAAATATTCGCTGCTAGTATTAGTGGAGAGAAATGGTACGCCTGCACGTAAGGCTTGTAAGGGAAATGAATGCAACACGATTATAGTAATCAGTCATTAGCAAACATTGTAGTTCATTATTAACAATTATGTATAACAGGATATTGTAAAAATTAACTTATAACATTTTTATTAAAACGTTTCTTATATACCTTTATGTTGGCTGGGCCGCAAAAATATTTGTTGTGGGCCACCTGTGGCCCGTGGGCCGCAAGTTTGACATGTTTGCTTTACAGGGATCCAGGAAGGAAGTTATCAAGTGGTACCAGCCCAAAAGCCCAGACCTGGGGAAGCACTGGGTCAGAGACACACATGCAGGAAATAACTTGCATCCTTTCAACATTGCCTACTTTAGGCAAATTTGATTCCAATATTTGTTCTTGTTACTCCCTTCATACATATTTTTGGCAGATGAGGAATGGGTATGGCCTTACTATTTTATAACTATTCATTAACAACTCCTAATTAATTTTCAAACTGGTCATTGTTGCTAGAAAATGGCATATCAACTAACATTTCATTCATTTTTCTTAACAGTGTGCTTACAGCTATGTAAACAAACTTCTTAGGTGTGCAAAGGTATACTTGCATGTGTGTAAGAGAGAAAGAGGGAGAGAGCTACAGAGAGAGACAGAGAGGGTGCTCTTGACCTTCAGGGAATCATGTGAGTTGAAAGTTTCAATGGAATTGATGCTGGCCATTGAATGGGCTTTCTCCCAAAGCTATACCGGTCCTCCTGGCCCAGCTGGCTGTTCAGAGACCACACGACAAGAACCCAACCCCAGACTGTGCCAAAGAGGTGGAACATGGAGGTGCTGGAGTAGCGCTATATGGTAGGTGTTTTGTTTTCTTCCTAGTGCCAGCACCCTGGGCATGAACACAGATAGCTCCATCCACTATCCAGGATACATGGGTGGAAAGGGCAGGTCCCTCTGACCACAACACGGGAGAGCACTAGCCTGGTGCATGCCCTTAGCATGAAGTTGGCAGCATCAGAGATTCAGAGTCGGGAGAGGGCCTGAGCTTGCACCAGAGAATCCCTCCACTTTTTCAGAGGAACAGAGAGCGGGGCTATCACCTGGCTCTTATCCTCCCAGCTCCTAGCCTCTGATCAAATGTCAATTTCTATGAAAGCCATTCTAAATCTATATACAATTTTTAAATTTCTCATATTAACAGAATATTGCTTTGCTTATTATACTGTCATACCCTCCTTTAAAGTGTGTTTCTAAGTTTATAAAGTGATTTTTCTTTATTAGAATATAAAATATTTCCCCTAAATATATATTTTTTCAATATGTATATGTGTGTATATATATATTTTGTTCTTTCTATATGCACTCTGTGTATTAGAAGCAGGAGTGTAGGGTATTACTCTTTGAGCTTGGGCTCATTTTCACTTATGACACTTTCTAAAATTCAGTTTTTCTTACTTCTAATAAACCTTTTGATACACCCCTAGCTTCTAATCCACAGTATGACTACATCTATACTTGTTATATGTTTATGCATATTTTTACCATGTGCTCTGACATTGTTAGGGCCCATTTTTTCAGCTGGGGTAGCTACCTATGACATATTGATAACCCCATTCATTTCAGCAGGGGAGTAACATTTTAGTAGCATTTCCATTTCCCCACCATTGAGTTCCTGCACTGATCTTATCTCTAAAACTCAGGTTTCACCTATGAGTAGACTGAGGATCCAAGGTTTTCACTGTCTGCTTAGCTTCAAAATGAGCACAGGTTGCAGAATGCACAGATGACCACCTGGCTGGTTGGGCACAGGCCACAGAGCTGGGGAGAGCATAGTGCTAAAAAGACCAGGCAGCTTTGCTCAGTGGCTGCTGGATGGATTTAAGCCAAATCATCTCTCCTGCAACTGACCCCACTGATTGTAAATGGGATGCCAAATCCGTACCTCTCTTGGGACAAAAAAACTGAAAAAAATTTTGCAAACACTTCTGTCTTTTGTCATTGTAAACCACAAAGGCCCACACAGCATTAATCTTGTGCTTGTCCACAAGCTTCCAGGTAATTTTCCTCCAGTAAATTGAAACACCTTATAGTCCAACTAACATCTTCCCCATAATGTTACTCCTCTAATTAAGCTTAGTAAAGATTTCTGTATGTACCATTTTTAGATAGCACAGTCTCAAATAATCAGAATACAGTAAAATGACATATTAAAATGTTCATATTTAAGCTTTTGTAATGCTGAATTACAATAATAAGGGCAATGAAAATGAATGTCCACAATTTTTTTGCAGCTATAGAAAAGTGATGATTAATAGGTTAGATAATAACACAATAATATGTATAAGAGATCACAGCCCCAAGAAAAAACGTATTAGAAAAACAAAGAAAGAAAATAAAAGAAAAAATGTTTTACTGGGGTAAAATTAAAAGAGATATTAAATGGCTTTAATTGGAGTAATGCGAAGGGATAATAATTTATTGTGTGGAAGATTATGAGAGCTGCAATGGGTCATAGTTGGTCAAGACCAACTCAGAAGGGGAGAAACTGAGATAATAAACATCAAGCGTGTACTAGACATTTAGTTTCTTATTGCTGTGTAACAAATTATGATAAATCTAAGAGCTTAAAACAATACACATTTATTAGCTCACTCGGGGTCCAGTGCACGAATTCGTGCACCTTGAAAGGAACGGTGGGCCGCGAGGCTGTGGTGGGCACAGGGACGGGTCTCAGCCCATCCGCTGCGTTCCTGCCAGGCCCCTCCCACTGCAGCCCCAGTCCCTGTCTGCCAGCAGCCCGGGTCCCCCCGCCACTGTTCCCATGCACTGATGGCGAGGAGCAATTGGGGCCAGCGCCAGCAGCAGGTATGAGTAGGGCTGGCGCCATCAACAGATATGAGCAGCAGCTGCTACCCCAACGCCCCTCAGGAGCAGGAGGAGGTGAAGAAGCCCTCAGGGGTAATCAGGGCCAGCAGCCGCTGCTCACACCCGCTGATGGCGCTGAGTGATTGGGACTGGCACCAGGCGCCAGCAGTGGGTGTGAGCGGTGGCTCTGGCACCAGCTGCAGTGCGAGTGGGGCTGGCGCTGGCAGTGGGTGCGAGACGCAGCTCCAGTGCTGGCAGTGGGTGTGAGCGGGGCCGTGGCCAGCAGCAGGTGCAAGAGGCCGCTGCCAGCCCCGATCACCCCTCAGGAGTAGGGGGAGGTAGAGAAGCCCTGAGGGGCGATTGGGGCCAGCAGCCACCACTTGCACCCTATGATGATGCCCAGTGATTGAGGCCGGCGCCAGGTGCTGGCAGTGGGTGCGAGTGCTGGGTGGGACTATGGTGCCTGGGAGCAAAGAATTTTCAGTAACCACCAGAGGCTTGCCCTGATGATAGTGACTGGTGCCCTGCTTTGGTCTGGCGTCCCCGCTAACCTGCTCCACCATCCCGCCATGCCGACACCCACCATGTTCCACGCTCTGCAGCCTACTGCCGATGCCCACCATGTTCCGCGCACGCCCCCTGGTGGTTAGCACACATCATAGCGACCAGTTGTTCGGTTGTTTGGTTGTTCCACCATTCGGTCTATTTGCATATTAGCTTTTTATTATATAGGATGGTTATAAATGAAGTCTGGCATGGCATGGCATGGCTGAGATTTTCTGCTCAGGGTATCCTAAGACTGAAGTCAAGGTATCAACAGGGCTCTCTTACAATGAATTCTTCTCATGTTTTATAACTCTTTAAGAAAAGCTCAGTTCCTTTTAAGGGTTCACCTAATTAGGTCAGGCTCACCCAGGGCAATGTTTCTTTTTTGAGGTCAACTGACTTGGCAACTTAATTCTGCAAAATCCCAACCAAGATTAATGGTTGATTGAATAACTGGGAGAAGGTGTGTGTACACCAAGGACCAAGGATCTTGGGGGCACTTCTCTGGATTCTGCCCACCACACAGATGAAGCTCTGGTAGAACACATGAAGCTTCGAAGCTGCAATAGAAACCAAAGGCAGGCGAGACCATCCACTTATATCATCTGATAGAGCAAAGACTAGTAGGATCCAGGGTAAAACTAAGGACAGGATTGGGTATGCAAAGCAATGGTTGAAATTATTTCAATGTTCTCATGTCATATTGGTTGTTGGTTTAGGAGCCCTGAGCTACAGGCAGTGCTTGCAGTGAAAGGGAAGGCAGGGTTCTGGAGTGAGCCACACTCTCCTGATTGAAGCAAAACAGAAATGTCAAGATTGTCCTACACATATGTCTTGAGACAAAAAAGTAGTAGTAGCTTAATTCAAAATTAATATATAAAAGAATTCAAGACATGGTGTAAAATAATGGTCAAATGTATAATTTTATTAGAAAATGTTTGGAGTTTGAATTTTTCATTTCTGAGGAATCTGACTCCATAATTAAGATTTATTGGCATGGGAGATTAAAAAATGCTTCAGAGGGGAAATATTTCTATGATTTAACTCAGATTATGAAATCCAAAGCGTCATTTTAAATTGAAAGAAAGAATGCCTCCCTTAAAAAAATAAGCTCCAGAAGTGATGGAGTCTTCCAGTGTCAAACTTGCAAAGTTCAGTATTTATAGAAAAATTCACATGCCTTTAATTACAATAACTTCAGTCCCTAAGCAAAACTGTGCCATCTGGAAGATATTAACATCATTTACAACTTGTTTGCCTCCCTATTTCATAGAAAATTTTACTTCTTGCCAGCTTTCCACTGTTCTCAGGGAAAAAAAAATAATTACCTTTCTGAATTGTCTTAAGATGGGTTTATATAGCAAGTAAAGACATCAAGAAGTGACAGTGGGAACATTTTAGACACATTTACTTTCTTATTTGCTTTAAATCCTTATATCTTTATTTTAAGGTGCTTTTCCTTATACAGTATATTGTCTTCTCTCTGCTCCTCTCTTCTCAGCCTTCCAAAGAGAAATATATATATATATATATATGTATATTTAATGAACCGAGTCTCTTTTAACATGATCCTGTGGAGAAAGAGAGCTGGGGCAGGAAGTACTGGGTCCTCAGGAGCCACTCCTGTACCTTTGATCAAGAAGTGTCACCATCTTTGGCCTCCCATAAAGTGTCAAAGAGGACAGTAAGGCAAAGAGTTCACACCTGCCTGACCAGGCAAATTAGCCAAAATGGGACAACTGTGATCTGAGTCCTCACACTCTGCCACTGATCAGTGCCTTGGGTAGGTCTCTAACTAACCTCTGTGAGCCTTAGTTGCTCACTTGTAAAATGGACAAGATAATTAACTTATTGCCGAAACCGGTTTGGCTCAGTGGATAGAGCGTCGGTCTGCGGACTGAAAGGTCCCAGGTTCAATTCCGGTCAAGGGCATGTACATTGGTTGCGGGCACATCCCCGGTGGGGGGTGTGCAGGAGGCAGCTGGTCGATGTATCTCTCTCATCGATGTTTCTAGCTCTCTATCCCTCTCCCTTTCTCTCTGTGAAAAAATCAATAAAATATATTTAAAAAAAAAAAAGATAATTAACTTATAGATGACAGGAGCATTAGATGAAATAATTATGCAATGTTGAGGGGGCTTGAGGTCTCTTTCCAAGTGAGATTGGAATGCAGAAGGAAAGAAACAATTACATAGAAAGCTGAATGGAGCAGTTGTGTTTGACAAAATGTATACAACTCAGTTCAAAGCAGACTGCAGTTCAGGTAATGCAGGACATTTAGCTATTGTTATCTCTCAGGGGTATTGATCAGTCAGAACATGACTAACTCAGAATATGACTATAATCAGATATTCTGAAAAATACTAGTTGCAATGACAGTACTGCCAACAAAACTCAGTCAATTAAAACCATTGTCCATAATGGAGTTAAAGAAGTCAATTTATATGTACCATGATATGTGTGTGTGTGTTTAATCACTAAATCCATTAAGTATTTTCATTGATGGCACAACTGATTTAATGATCTGCAGTTGGATTAATGCTATGAGCATGCAGTGCTGAATTTGCTCAGAAAGGCCCCTTAATTGGTATGGTGGGAGTACCAGGGTGCAACGTCCAGCTCTGGAAAGGCAGTGACTCTGGCTTACACTATCCTGAAATCTTGATCCTCAAGTTGTCTTTTTAATCTTTGAAAAGGAAATAAAGCAATAATTTTGTTTTAGACTATGGGATCTAATATGTTAATTTTAAGATTAAAAAAAAGTCCTTCTAATTTATTACTAACTAGAGGCCCGGTGCACAAAATTTGTGCACAGGAGGGGGAGTGTCCTTCAGCCCAGCCTGCACCCTATCCAATCTTGGACCCCTCGGGGGATGTCCAACTGCGGGATTGGGCCTAAACTGGCAGTTGGACATCCCTCTCACAATCTGGGACTGCTGGCTCCTAACCGCTTGCCTGCCTGCCTGATCACCCCTAACTGCCTCTGCCTGCATGCCTGATCACGCCTAACTGCCACTGCCTGCCAGCCTGATCGCCCCCTAACTGCTCCCCTGCCAGCCTGATCGCCCCCAACTGCCCTCCCCTGCCTGCCTGATCACCCCTAACCACCTCTGCCTGCTGGCCTGATTGCCCCCTAATTGCTCTCCCCTGCCAGCCTGATCACGCCCCTAACTGCTTGCTCCCCTGTCCCAGCCTGATCTTGCTTCCAACTGTTTGCTCCCCCACTGGCCTGATCTTTCCCCTAACTGCTTGCTCCTCTGCACCAGTCTGATCTCACCCCTAACTGCTTGCTCCCCTGTGCCGGCCTGATCTCGCTCACCCCTAAATGATCACCCCTAACCACCTCTGCCTTAGCCCCTGCCACCGTGGCTTTCTCCAGAAGGAAGTCAGACATCTGGAAGATATCTGGTTGACCCAGTCTAATTAGCATATTACCCTTTTATTAGTATAGATTATTCAGTGGGGATCTAGGTAGTGGGCTAATCAGAGCTGCAGGATTTGGCAAATATTTCTTTCTTTCTTTTTTCTGTGCAGTAATTACAGTAGAGCTTTTCCAGCATCAGGTAGGTAAGATGGTTCCTTCTGGAGTGGAGAAGAAGTCTCTTACACTGAAATGACCACTTTTTTTTTTTTTTTTCCGGAAAAAGTGGAAAGCAAGAAATCCTAAAAAAAAAAGGGTCCAGTGATACAGATTAGGTGTCTCTTCTTTTAGTGACATCAGTAGAGAAAGAAAGGGTGAGCTGAATTTTAGCATTGGGCAGTAGGTACTGACCCAAGTCGAAATTGCACTCTTCTGTGCAGTTTACTTAAGGACATACCACTAAATTAACCAAAGCCAAGAAACATTAATCTTTTAGGTACAAGCCTAATGCATTTATGATACTAGATTAAAATGCACATGAGAAAAATTGATCATGTCATAGAGATATTTTGTTTTCTTTAATCACTAATATTTATAGAAAGCAACAAACTATTTGCTACAAGTCATCTTTACAGTCTGATGCATTCATGCTTAGAATAGTCTTTTTAATTGCTTAAAACTTTTCTATATCAAAAGGCAAGTATATTAGCTGCAGATGACTGGGCTACTAGTAGTTTTATTAACCTGGCACCCAAAGTCAATCTGTAACACAGGGAATAATTTATATAATGAGAAATATATCTGTGGACACAAAATAACTGCAAATATCAACTAGGGGCTTTTCTATTTTACAACATGCAAAATGGTTATAAAAAACAACATATTCAGAGAATCATTGGTTATTGGCCTAAACTTTAGTTGACATGATTTTTTTTTTCTTATATAGAACAAGACTTTAACTACCTCTGTATTAGAAACAAGCTCATGGAGAGAAGAGGGGGATTCATGAACTAGGTGGCCACATGATTTATTCAGACCTTAAAGAGTAATTGTGTGTTTAGAAAAAAGGAGAGTAGTGACCATAAATATTGGCAGTAGCCTAAGAGCAGGAGCACCATCTTGCTAAGTTTAACTACCTGACCACATAAGGGGTCACCTTGCCAAAATGGCTCTGTGGTTGGAAATTGGATTTAACTCAATCAGGCAATCATATAACCCCAACCCTACCATCTAAAGTACTTCCCAACTCCAAGACATTGTTATGGGAAGTTTAACAGAAAGGAAGAGGAAATATGGTCAAGATAGATAAAATGAAATGTAGCATAAGGGAGCATTTCCAAATGCACTCTTCTCTAAGCAGAACGCAAGCTAGAGAAAGGTACAAAAAGTTCCCCTTGATAATACTAAAGTTTCAGCTGTAATAACAAGACAGTTAGGCAAAAGGAGGAAAAAGGTTATGCTATACCTTCATTACTTTAATTATTCCATAAGGAGAGACCATTTTCCCCCACTAAAATCCAGAATTTATAAAATGATTTAACATTTCATTACATTTAAACAATCTAATTTCCTTGAATGCTCTTAATGTAGAGAGTAAAGTTTATTGCACTTTATTAATAAAAGTTTATTTAGAGAATTGATAGTGTAAAGGCACAGAGAAAGATAGGAACAAAGCAGTTGTTCAGAATTTTAGTTCTTGAATTATTAGAGGGTGAATAAATGCTTACTTACAAATGCACAATAAAACAAGCCCTTTGAGAATCCTTTTGGGGGAAACATTTAAAATATTGCAGGTCCTTGAAATTGTTGTATTACTTTTAAAGTACTCCATATTTCAGGTATTTAATTAATTCTGATTGCTTTTTCCTCTAGTAATGGCACATTACCTAGATGATATTATTATTTTTTCATCACTTTCCAATCTGTTGTGTTTAATCCTTTTTTTTTTTTTTTTTTAAGTAGGAAGCAGAAATGGGAGAGACTGGTCCTAAAATGTGTTCCCCAGAAATGCTTCAAGAGAAAATATGTTTTCTTCCCTCTGCCCCCAACTCATTGGGGAATGCTTGAGATAATGTTCCATTATAAATATTCACAATTTATGTCAGTATATTACAGGCTCTGAGAAGTTCCAAGGGTATGAAACCTTGATTTAACTTGGTTTAACCCAACATATATCAATCTCATTGATCATAGACCCATCCTATCTAATAAAGAGGGAATATGCAAATTGACCATCACACCATCACAAAGATGGTGGCACCCAGTCCCCTCAGCCTCGCCGAAGTCCCCAGTCCTTTTGGTGTATGGGACGATGCTCCAACCAACTGAGCAACCCCGCCAGGGCTATCCCCCAGTCCTTTCAACCCTGCCAGGGGAGGGGGGGCGGCAGGCGCATGGTGCAGCTGTACCCACCCTCAGCCCCCAAGCCATCCAGGGCCAACCTGAGGTGCAGGCAAGCCTCGGATGTCGGCTGCCCAGACGCCCGGGCTGGCCCGAGGCGCAGGCAAGCCTCAGATGGCGGCTTCCCAGCCACCCAGGGCCACCCAAGGCTCAGGTAACCAGGGCTGACCAAGGCTTGTGCTGCCAGCAGTGGCAGCAGCAGAGGTGTGATGGGGACGTCACCTTCCCCTGATTGCCGGGTCGCCTCCCGCCCCTGAGGGTTCCCAGGCTGTGAGAGGGGGCAGGCCAGGCTGAGAGACACCCTGCTCCAGTGCATGAATTTTCATGCACCGGGCCTCTAATCTATAATAATAAAAGCATAATATGCAAATTGACTGAACGACCAAACAGCATAATGACTGTCCGGATGACCTTCTGGATGACCATGCTATGACATACACTAGCACCAGGCCAGCCAAGGCAGGTGTGATGTGATTGGTTGGAGGGCCTCGCCATCACCCCACAATCGCCCCAAAGAGGGAGGTCCAGGCTACCTGGCCGGTGGCACTGCAGCAGATAGACAATGCTGCCCTCTGCATGGCAATCAATCATGGAGCCCTGGCTGGGTGGGGCCTCCCTGAGCTGGGTGATCGATAGCAGAGCCCCGCGATCAAGTGCCCCAAACAGGGAGGCCCAGGCTACCTCGCCAGCAGTGCTTCAGTGGATAGGTGGGGCCTCCCGGCTGGTGGCACTGCAATGGGTGGGCAGGGCCTCCCTCTGCAGGGCAATCGATCTGGGGGCCCCATGATCAATTGCCCCACCAAGGGAGGCCCAGGTCACTGGCCAACAATGCTATGATGGGTGTGTGCGGCTGGCAAGCAATCGCCCTGCAGAGGGAGGCCCAGGCCAGCCAAGCAATCACACCCTATGCCTGTCGCCCGCAGAGGGAGGTGACTGGTGGCGGGGGGTGGGGGGCAGCGCTGCACAGATGGCAAGCAGTGGCAGTGGTGGGGGGCGGGGCCAGCTGCTGGCAGCCCGGGGAAGGAAAGCCCTGATAGGCCCTGATCACCAGCCAGGCCTAGGGACCCTGCCTGAAGGGTCCCGAATTGTGAGAGGGTGCAGGCCAGGCTGAAGGAGAACTCCCCATGCATGAATTTTGTGCACTGGGCTTCTAGTCCTATGTAATAAAACCCTAATATGAAAATCAACCAAACAGAGGAATGACCGGTCACTATGATGCACACTGACCACCAGAGGGCAGACACTCAATGCAGGAGCTGCCTCCTTGTGGTCAGCGCGCTCCTATAGCGGGAGCGCAGCTCAGCCAGAAGCTGAGCTTCCAGCGGCACTGGCGGGAGCCTCTCCCACCTCTGTGGCAGCGTTAAGGACCCCTCAGGGGATGTCTGCCTGCCAGGTTAGGCCTGGTCCCGCTTAAGCCAGCAGGCGGACATCCCCTGAGGGGTCCCGGACTGCAAGTGGGCACAGGCCGGGCTGAGGGACACCCCCCCACACACACAGTGCACAAATGTCGTGCACCAGGCCTCTGGTTTATTATATAATACCTGTGGAACTAGTGTTCATCACAAAGTATTTCTTATGTGCTATTTTGTAAAGTCACATTATTTATATTAGTCACAGTTCAGAAATAATAAAAATATTCCAGGAGGGACAACTTTGTAAATGATGACACAAATTTGAGATGAAGATACATTGGGCAACCTTCTAGTCTGCCTTAATAAATGCTAGGAATTTAATTTTAATCAGAGATTGGTAAGGCTGTTTTAGTAACTGTCTTGGGCTAAGAAAGTAGGATGCTACTACCTAAGCCTGTGCCCACACTTGGTCAAAGAGGCTCAACCTAAGTTAACAAATGCATTTGGCACGGATAATTCTAGTTTGTCTCTCTGAGAGCAGGAATCAGAAATGCTCTGGATTTACTAGCTAGTTAACGTAAAGGTGGTCACCATGAATAGAACTGGCAAAGTTTTACAGTGGGGAAAGAAAGATCTAAGGGAAAAGAGACGATATTGCATTTTATAAATGATGAAGACCAAAGCCCAGAACACTTAAGGGACTGTAACAATATTTCAAATCTAGTTAGTAGAAGAGCTAGAACTTTCCACTGCATTATGATGAAAAACAAACTGTTCATTATATCTTGTTTTTTGGGTGATAAAGAAAAGGGTCTTTATAATCATCATTTAACTTCTAACTTAAAATTCCTACCAAGGGATTGCTGCGCCTTGCTCAGAAACCTATAGGAAAAAGAAAGGGACCACACAGGGAGCTCATCCCATCTCTGACTCCTTAGGGACTATCTCCTCACCCTTGCTTTGTCCTGTACTTGTTCTCTCAACAAATATTCTCCATTATTTAATACTAGAAGCCTGTTTGCACGAAGATTCGTGCAATAGACCTTCATTCACCTGGCTGCCTGCACCAGTTTTCTGCCGGCACCGGGGACCCAGGCCTTGGCTGTGGCCACCACCTTCTGCCTTTTGCCTTCTTTCAGGGTTGGGGCTTGGCCTTGGGTGGCAGCCTTGGGCTCTGCTGCACCCCAGCGTCCCTGCTAAGGATCGCAGGAGCTGACCCTCGGTGGTTGCCTGCTATCCGTGCAGGCTCCCCGCTGGTGCCCAAGGCCCGGAAAGCCTCCGCCCGAGGCTTTCCCGGCCTTGGGCTCCACCGCACCCCAAAGTCCCTGCGACGGTTTCTTGGTGGGCGTGGCTTGTGGGTGTAGTGAAGGTACGGTCAATTTGCATATTACTCTATTATTAGGTAGGGTAGTTTCCATTCATTGATCCTAAGAACACATCTATTTTTTTTTTATTTTACTTTTTATTGAATTTATTGGGATGACATTGGTTAATAAAATTTTATAGGTTTCAGGTGTACAATTCTATAATAGATCATCTCTATGTTGTATTGTATGTTCACCATCCCAAGTTAAGTCTCCTTCCATCTCTATTTATCCCCTCTTTTACCCTTCCACTGCCCTTTTCCTTCTGGTAATCACCATATTATTGTCTAGGTCTATGAGTTGTGTTTTTTTGTTTAATTTCTTCACCTTTTTCACCCAGCCCTGCAACATGCCTTCCCTCTGACAGCTATCAGTCTGTTCTTTGTATTTATGAGTCTGTTTCTACTTTGTTTGTTAGTTTATATTCATAGATTCCACATATGAGTTAAATTATATGGTATTTGTCTTTCTCTGACTGACTTATTTCACTTAGCATAGTGCTCTCCAGGTCCATCCATGCTGTCGCAAAAGATAAGAATGCCTTCTTTTTATGACAGAGTAGTATTCCATTGTGTAAATGTACCAAAGCTTTTTTATCCACTCATCTACTGATGGACACTTGGGTTGCTTCCAAATTCTGGCTATTGTAAATAATGCTGCAATGAATATAGGGATACATATAGTCTTTCAAATTAGTGTTTTGGGTTTCTTCAGATAAATTCCCAAAAGTGGGATCACTGGGTCATAGCAGTTCCATTTTTAAGTTTTTGAGGTAACTCCATCCTGTTTTCCACAGTGGCTGCATAGTCTGCATTCCCACCAGCAGCGTATTAGGGTTCCCTTCTCTGCATATCCTTGCCAACACTTGTTTGTTGATTTATTGATGATAATCATTCTGACAAGTGTGAAGTAATATGTCATTGTGTTTTTAATTTGCATCTCTCTGGTGGTTTATGAGATTGAGCATTTTTTCATCTTTCTATTGGCCATCTGTATGTCCTCTTTGGAGGAATGTATAATCAGGTCCCTTGGCCTATTTTTATTTTATTTTATTTTTTTGTGTGTTGAGTTGTATAAGTTCATCATAAATTTTAGATATTAATCCCTTATCAGATGTATCATTAGCAAATATGTTCTCTTATTCAGTGGATTGTCTTTTCATTTTGTTGATGGTTTCCTTTTCTGTGCAAAAGCTTTTAGTTTGATGTAATCACATTATTTTTTTATTTTGTGTTCCTTGCCCAAGGTGATATATCAGAAAAAATATTGCTACAAGAAATGTCTGAGATTCTACTGCCTATGTTTTCTTCTATGATTTTTATGGTTTCAAGTTAAGATCACATTTAATCCCCTTTCATAAAAGAGCTCTTTAGGTAACCATAGAAAGGGAAACTTTATGCCCCTAAAGTTTCTAACTTTTCTTGGTATTATAAGAAGAGATAATTTAAAGAAATCATTTATTAGACTGACTAAAAGAAATACAAGTAGAGAAATCACTTCTCTTCTTGCTCAAAAGTTATGGAGATATGATTATTTTAGCAATTACAGAGAGGGTGAGCACTTTGAAGAGACTGCATGCATTTCAAAGGCTCTCTCACTGTGTTTTGGGGACCTGAGACTGTGTCTGTGCCGCAAAGGCAGGATGGGTGACTAGGCTTCTGTTATCCACTCTTCTAAACCTCTGTGCATTCCTCCTCCCTCCATGCCCACAGGCCCAGCCTCTGCCCTTCTTATGGATTCAGGAGTAGGCAATCTAGAGCTAGGGTCTTATCATGGAAATAAAAAATTGGCTCTGTAGAGCTGGATCCAGGAAATGGAGAGAGGGCAAGGCAGGGAAAGCATGGGTCCAGGTCTGCCCTGAGATGGAGTCAGAGAGCAAACGAAATGTCTGGGTGACAATTTAACACAAACATTTTTAACATCTACTTTGAAGGTTGGCTTTCTGATGCCAAAGAAATACTTTAATTTATTCTGCTAATTTTTCTTTTATAAACCACCCATGCCAGCCAAAAACTCCAAATTTTAGAGAACATTCCTATTTTTGAAACTGTTAAATTTCTATGTTGAATTTTATCTTATTCCCACCCTCCTCACTACTATGTAATTTCATGCCAACTGATATTTCCTTTAATATTTTTGTATAATATAGTAAGATAATTGATGCACTATAAAAGTATCATTGACTAAGATTACTTTTCTTAATGACTCAGACTGTAATAATTTTCCTTCCCAGATATAGGCAAAATACCAATTTTCACTAATTAAACACACACATAGGCCTTATAATTTTTTAACCTTAAAATAGGCTTTTGTAAATTTAGAAGTCAAATGGCATTTATATCAATTAGTACTGAATTCCTTCCTATTTATTCACTGGCAAACATACACTCAGGAACACAGGTTAGCAGTTCAAATACTTCTGAGACAGAAATAATGTTGGATTCGGCAGTCATTAAAAACAATGACTTCAACTTGATGTTCTGTAATTTTTCTTATTTAAAGTCCAATGTCTTAAAAATACTTTCCCATTAATGTGTGACAGACATATTAAATACAGTCTGTGCAAATGTTTGAACAGTAATAATATTGATCTCTTCAATGGAAATTTTCTGTACAAATGGTAGAGGACTATTAGCAAAAACTTTATTGTTTTGTACTCCCATTATGCTTTGTAATTAAGGCGATATATAAAATTTTTGGTGAAAAAAAGTGGTACTAGCTTTAATTTACTTATGTGGCACTCTTTTCTGAAAAGCTGAGAAAGGAGAGAGGGAACAGTGGTATATTTTACAGGCCTGAAAGGAGAGTGAACAAGTGGTATATCCTGTGACATGTAAGGATGTCTTTACTGCAGCTGTGTGCACCTCACTACTAGAGCAGCTAGTCAATTTTGATAAACCACTAGTTTCCTCGTTGGTTCTTTACTGAGTCAACTGAATTATGTCCTGGATTGATCCACCCGGGTTGTACAGAAGTGCCTGAATGGAGTCAAGAGTATGAGCAGTAGTACAGACAGAGCTGACTCCTCAGACTTGGGTCTGGATATTGAAGTCAGTGACTAGGAAGTGAACCACCAGCATGTGTTCTAGAGAGAAGAGAAAAGAAACAGAAGCTGTGCCAGTTGAAGATAATGTGAGAGCGTTTCTATAGCAGCACGTTTGCCACAGCCTCCTTCTTCCTTCCCCTCCCCCAGCATGTCTGCTCATTCACAAGTTCAGAAATGTCTCAAGACAGGGATGTAAGTTTGTAGTCCCATAATGTCTCTGGGACTACAAACAACATGGTGCATTTCATTCTTTCTCTAACCCAGACTTTTTAAAATCAGTGTTTAAATCTGGTTGAAATGAATTTTGGTCAGGGCCTTAAAAAAGAAAAAAGATCAATCCTAGGAGATAAATGACCAAGTTAAAAAGAAAACGAGAAAGGGTGATTTGGAGGTCAAATGCATGTCCAGGAATTAGCTGCAGAGTTTTCATTTTAAGGCAAAAACTTGAATAGAACCATCCCTTGACTAGTCCTGTGGCCTCTGCTCCGAGTCTCTGTCCAAGTACCACCCATGGAATAGCATTAGCTCTTCTGAAGGTCAGGGACAACCGCCCAATGTCCCTTATCTGAGGCTAACTGCACAGAATTGCTTTGACATCTCTTTCCTAGAAGTTTCTCTTTTCTTATGTTTGAGTATCCAATTCCATTTTTTACAAAGCCCAATTCAAGGTTGATTTGTTCTGTGAAGCTTTTCTTATATTCAATCACCTGTAAATGTTTCCTTCTTAGCCAGTTATGAACCAAGTAATCATAAATTTGCCCATTGTTGCATTGGAATTATTTTTTTAGGTATCAGTATGCCTTATTTCCTTGATAAGATTATACTTTTTTTTGGGTAGAAAAACATTTATCTTGGATTTTTCTGAGAAACAGAAACAAAACTATTTCCTTGGAAATAAGTTCATGTTTATTGAGAACATGAATAAGCAAGAAAAACTAGAACAAACATCACATAACCCAGGTAGTCCAACTATTTTATATTCATATCTTAACAACGTTTGAATTGAAACTTCTAAATTGCTTAGTAAATAGTTCTGAAAGAAAACGTTTTACACTTTCAGAAGATTTTTTCTAAATATCACTTACATCACTTCTGGGAAAACTCGAGGCACTGGGTGTTTCTGCCTTTGTTCCAGTTACATTAAACCTGATTAAAATAGCCACCATGACAACAACATCTCTTCAGAAGAACACTTAGGGGCATAGTCTCATCTAGACACCCTGGGATTTAGGTACCAGCTCCTATTAGTGATAATAAGTATTACGTCTACAAATCCCAAGGCCCTTATGTCAATCTGATCTCTTTCAGTTTCCACAGGTGGATGTCTTAATTTAGAAAAACAAAATGTTTAGATCTCTACTTTTCTGCCATCTCTGGTGGTGTTATGGAGAAGGGTGACATTTAGGCTTTTTGAATTGTATGTTGAAGAGCTTGAATTCATTATTTTTTAAAGAAATTTGCTCTGCATAAAGTCTCAATCCAAATGACATCAGTGTGTGTTAGAAACACACTTGGTAAGTTTTGCTTAATGAAGCTGTTAATTATTTTCTCCCTGTATGTCCCCTCCCTGCACCATCACGCTCCTCCACTTCCTTCAATTAGAGGACAAGCATCAAAAGGTTTCATAGGCTTTATCTCATCACCAATCTGCGGAGTGCACTACACACAATTCACTCTCTCTTGTTCAGTGTTTGAACAAAAAAAGTCAGCGCCATTTGTGCTTATGGTCAGTGTGTGTGGAAGCCAACATTTTAGACTCTTTTTTTCATCATTTGAATTGTAAATTCTTATCTTCAAATGCTTTAAATCCAGAACTGAGAACAGCATACCCTCTTCCAATAATCTTTATCTGTTGTATAGCTTAGATTTGTAAGATACAGATTCTGTTCTTTTATATTTTCTTTTTAGTATCTAACTTGCATTAAAGTAGAATATGAGTCCAGTAGGCACTTTGCAAGTGAGGATGTATGTAATGCCTTTATGGGATATGTTGATATGTACTTACATTCACGTAAGTGTGAGCACAAATACAAAATATTACATCTTATCTGTCTAAGGAGGTCTAATTTACAAAATAAGAAGATTCTAAATCTGTACCAGTTTACACAAAATGTTGAATTGGAAGTTGATTTTGTGCACTCCTTTACCAGGGAGAGGAGGGCTGACCTGGTTAACCCAAACCACAGCACTGGCAAATGATTAACTCTGGTCACCAGATGATTAGCTCTAGTCCTTGGGTCACAACCTTGCCTGTCAGTAACTTGCACCCAAATTCCTTCAGGGAAGGTAAGGAAACTTGAGCAAACCTTTTTGTGTTTGGTTTTTTTTTAAGTCAAACTTGGTTCAATTGTAGCAGACCTGTATTCTGTGCACGCCTTCTCAGAGGAGTCCAATTTCCAGTTTTTGTTAAATTAGTTTCATATCAGTCAATACTTGTTTAAAAACTTGTCACAAGTCTCTGTGACCTCTGCATGCTTCAATTACCTCTGATTATTACATCAAGATTCACAAATGAGATACCGATACTGAAAAATGCTATTGAAACAAACTGAAATTCAATTTCAGAACAGTTTCAATAACCCATCAAAACAGAGCAAGTGGAGAGGAAGCTGGGCCTTGAGGTATGCTGGGCCATTGTTAAATGCAAGACAGCATCGCACCTAATAATTTAAACATGGTCTTGTAGCCTGACACTTTTAATGCTTTCTTGATCTCTTTCTTCTGGCCCTGTGCACTTTGCCACTGTAGGGTGCATTGCATAGCAGGTATAGATTAAATACCAAGCCCTCTTCTGCCAATAGCACTTTCCGGAGCTGGATATTTGTATACACAGTCATGCTGTAGGTGTCCACAGAAAGCAACATTTATTCAGGGCTTTTAAAAAGCTGCCAGCTTTTTAGATACAAAACAATCCATAAAACTGCTAAGTTCATTCAGTTATTTTCTGGGCAATAAGAATCAGGTAGCTTGGTAGGCTGGTTTGACATTTTTGTTGGCACAAATTAAGATCTGAGGCTTAACTAATGCAATCTGCTTCTAAAAATTAATTTAACTCACACAATCCCCCTGATACGCAGCCCATGGTTCACATTTACTCTGTGATTTATTGAATTTGGATTAAAGGAGAGGGTTAAGAATGTTATGCTTGAGGCAGCTCTGACTCTCAAGAACAGAAACATACACATATTTCTTCCATCATGTGTTACTTCAGGGCAAGAAAAAAGAAAGCCACTGTAATTTGGAGATAAGACTTCGCCAGACATCTATGAACAACAGCCACAGCGTGTCACCAAACAGACCTGTGTTGTGGAAAGCCAGAGTGCAGTAAAAAATTAGTGGGAGGTCATAAGATAGATACAAATATATAATTTTCTAAAGAGAAAGTGTTGGCATGAATCCTACAAAAAATCAAAGACCTTAAAAAATCATTTATAATAAACATTTAAAACATGGGTTAGAAAGTGTTTCTGGAAGCAGAGAATCAATTAAATGAGGACAAAATTTAGAAGGATTATATATTACAATTATCTGTTATTATAGGGAGTCCCAAAAAATGTACACATGCACTGAATAATTATAAAGGCAGTGTTTATTAAAATACATTTCATTTTCAAAACTGAGCTATCAGCTGTTAAAGTGTGTATACATTTTTTTGGGACACCCTGCATATACACAACAATTTATATATATAAATATATAGAGAAGTATCTTCCACTATATCAGTTAAGAAAGCAAACCTTTTTATAAATTTACTTCTATCCTGATTTTTCTGGAAGAACAGAAATGTACAATTGCAGGCCCTCATATTTCTAGCATATTTTTGAACTCTAAGCAAAATTATTTTTAAAATCCTCACTTAAAAAATATGCATTTTCATGTATTCTGATGGGCTCAGTCAATGCCTCATTACAAATAAAAGTAGAGCGGAAGGTAAGTTTTCTGTGTGCCCTTCTTCTGACTTTGATACTGATCTTCAAGCGGCGTCTCAGCATTTTAGTGGGAATCATGACATCAAAGGACTTGACCAGGGTCTTTGAGTTGATTTGTGCAACCTAATCCAGGTCAGCCAATAAGTAGAGGTGTATACGGCCTGCTTTTCAAACCTACCAAAGAGAGAAATTCCACAGCTTCCGGAGTAACTTGTTCCTGTATTCCATAACCACTGCTTTAAAGAAAATTTTAGAAGATGTCCCAAAATCTGCCTTATTTCAATTTCAGACCATTTCTTCTATTTTCTCCAATTTATTTAAATGTACACATGCTCATATACTTAAATAACATAATCTATTTTTATCCCAGAATATGCAAATTCTCTATTTCTTTTCAGACAAGAAAAGAAACATTTATAAAATCTTAACTTTAACACAGTAATCTGGACAGGGACTTTTCCCAGGCTTTTTCTTCCTTGAAATATTTTTGGCCCAATAAGCTTTAATTCTAACATCTTTAGCAGCTATCTTGGCACCAAGTGCAGAGGAAAATAGAAACAGGCTGCTTCCTTAGAATTTCATAACCTGCTTGGACCATCACATCTTTATAATGGTGATGGTGTATTTAATCACATGCAATTCATTTCACTGTGCTAGAAACAAGGAAAACCACCATTAGCCAGGATTGCAGAAGGGAATTTGGAGGGTATCTTCTCTGACCCCTAAATGTTGCCGGTAAGGAAACAGAGCCCCTAGTAAGTGAGCTGGACTGCCACAGGTCACACCACCAACAGTCTGCAGCACAGTCAATATTGGACTCTCGATTCCCTCTTCCAAATTCAGTGCTTCTTTTATAAAATCACTAGGGGCCCAGTGCATGAATTCATGCACCGTGAAAGGAACTTTGGCCTGCGAGGCTGTGGTGGGCACAGGGGCGGGTCTCGACCCATCCTCCGCGCCTCCGCCCGGCCCTTCCTGCCGTTGCCTTTGGCCCCTCTCTGCCAGAAGCCCCGCCCCCGCTGCCACTGCTCCCACACACTGACAGCACTGGCCCCGCTTGCACCTGCTGATGGTACGGAGCAATTGGGGCTGGTGCCAGCAGCTGGTGCGAGCAGCAGCTCCGGAGCTGGCTGCGGGTGTGAGAGGCAGCTGCAGGCCCTGATCACCTGTCAGGAGCAGGTGGTAGAGAAGCCCTGAGGGGCGCTGGGCGCTGGCAGTGGGTGTGAGCACCAGGTGCAACTGCAGCTCACGTGAGCAAAGCATTTTTAGTAACCACCAGAGGCTCATCCCTATGACAGCGACGGGCACCACACCTTGGTCTGGCAACCCTGCTCACCTGCTCCACCATCTCGCCACGACCAACACCTGCCATGTTCCGCGCATGCCCCCTGGTGGTTAGTGCACATCATAGCGACTGGTTGTTTAGTTGTTCTGTTGTTCTGCCTTTCGGTCTATTTGCATATTAGGATTTTATATATATAGATACTCAGCATCCACAAAGTGGAGGGGACAGAAAACATTTTACTATCTTTGAAGGAAGAATGCTTGACACTGCTCACATCACACACACACTCAAAATCTACAAAAGTCCCTTAAAACAGCTGGGATGTGATACTATTGTCACATATACTGTGGACCTATCAAGTTTTGCATACCTATGTAAATGAATCCATTTCACTCAGCCCTATGCAATGTGCATTCTTTTATCCATCATAGTCACAGCATGAATAATGTTCTTTCTTCAAACAACCCAAAGAAGTTGCTGAAGTTAATTAAATATAATCTTTAGTCTATGTTACCATTGAACAATACTACGTATGAGCAAATTCTACCAAGTAGAACTTGTTTATATAAAATAAGAGTGGGTTTTGCAAACTCAAGTTAAAATCAATGTATTTTTATCAGTGAACACTTACTGATTTGAACGTATGCACGTAGTTTTATATAGTGGTGAGATTTCTACATATTTCAAATGCTTTGGTGAGTGTTGGGATTTGGGAGTAAGCCCCTGGAATGTAGCAAAAGTTTAATGCATCTGACTTCCTACTAATGTGTAATCACTCCTTTTCCTGAGACTTGGGTTTTTTACAGAATAATGCTTCAGCAAAAGCCATTTCTAGTAACTGAACTGGGAGATAGAAGGAGCCAGAGGAGGAAGTGTTTGAAAGTTAATGAGGAAGGAAAGAAGTACTATACCAATCTTGTGAAATCCTGAAGGGCTCACCCTATATACGTGAAGCTGTGAGAGAGCCAATCTCCAATATGTATCTGAGCAATAATAACTTGAAACAACTGAGTGCCATAGCTACCAATGTGCTAGGCTACTAGAGTGAACCACCCAGATGAAGCAGGCAGCTGGCACAAGGACAGCCATGGCTAAGAAACCAGGAGGGCCGAGTTCTAAATTGGACTCTGCTGCTCAACATTTAGTTGGATGAGGCTGGGCAAGTCACTTACCTCTCTGGGCCTTTGTCTGCAACCTAGGAGGATTGCCCCAAATCTCTAAGACCCATCCCATTAACAGCACATCTGGTGCAAAAACAGTCAAGTTGTCCTCTGCTTTCATCATAGCCTCTCATCATAGCCCAGAGCCTCTGACTGGCCCTGATACCACTCTAATACGTTCGATGTGGGTGGTGCATCTCAAGCTGGTCATTCTTCAAGTGTCAAACAGTTATAAAAATTTTAAATTTTTAGGTTTTCGTTTTTAAGATTAGCCTTTAAAAAATGCAATGCAGGCATATCCTGTGTCACCTAGATAGCCACCATATGAGGAACACTGCCATGTCTTTTTGTAACCACATATGTATTTGTGTTTCTGATTAAGTGAGTGCCAAGAGCAGACCACCTGAAAGCATGGCTCCCTGTGTGAACAAATGCTTCCCAGTCATTCAAACAGACACAAGTAATGAGAGAGGTGGCATTACCTGAGAACATGTAGTAACATAGAATTGAACTCTAAGGAACTGGCATCCTGGCAGTTGGCACTATGGTCTAGTCACTGGGAAACTAAAGGAGGAGTTCACTTAGTAGCAACTCTAGACATAAGTAGACAGTGAAGAACTTTGCATTAAAAGAATTTTTTTCAACATAATATTTTGGGATACAACATTAAATTAATTTAAGCCATCAGTGGCTAAAACCAATTAAATAATTAAAAAAGTAAGCCAGTAAAGATAGTGATAATGTCTAAAAGAGTTGTCCATCATGCTGAAACTCAAGGAAATTAAGTTAATATCAATAAAAGCATACAATTGCAAACATATCCTGTTATTATGTTACCTGATAACAGGAATTTTGTTTCTACCAAATGCCATCATTCATCACATCAAATTGATGCTGTTACTGGAGTGTTTTGGTTTTGTAGTTATGCTGGCACTGATGTGTGCACTTGCATTGATTGATTTATTCTATGAGAACAATAAGCATCAATAAGGTATGAATGATTTTTGGTACCTATGGAATAAATAAAATTATAATAGGAATAAATTTTGAACACTAAAGGTCCATGGGAATGATTTTATTTAAAAAGGAGTATATTCATTAGGCTTGAGAAACATTTTTCTTTTCTTTCAGCCACATCCTCAGGCATTTCAGAGAAGACAGGACCCACAGCAAGACAGGAGGATCTGCTTGAAGGCAGGCTGCCTCCAGAGTCACTGACCTGTCTAGTAAGTCTGATTGTTCTGGAACTCTTTAGTGTCCTTTTAGTTGCTTTAAGTGGAGTTGTGAAAAAGGACTCTTTTCATCTTAATACTGCTTCCTATGCCCAAGCCAGCTTGAAATATCTGAAAATGATACTTCTGGTCCCTCCAGGTTGGCCTAGACGCTAACAGGAGAGGTATGCAGAGCTGATCTGGAGCAATAACTGCCCCGAGATTGGCACAAGGGCCAGTTCTTACTCTAGAGCTGGAAGTGTGGGAAGCGAACAGATGACTTGGCAGCTGAGTATCCCAGGGCTGACACAAGGGTTTAGGCAAGTCACTGAATTCCCTGGAAGGCACCAGGCCACCAGAGCCCAGCTAGGATTACCATTTTAGTCCTAATAATTCAATTTAAACAGAAAATCTTTCATTCAGTACAACTTCAAATACTGTACAAATTGATTATAAAACACAAATTGGAAGTTCACACAATTTGTAATACCAATAAAACAACAAACACAGTGATGGACATAATTTATGGCAAATCTAGTCCGTGTCTTATTAAAAGGAGCAGAGCATGTTCAAGGGGTAAGTATTTCATTTGTAAACTATGAATTAACAGTTTTTTTTTAAGGATGTTCCTAGAGGTCACTTACTATGAATTTCTCAGTTTACTTAGATCTAGTTGGAATATAAATAAGGATTCTGGATTATTGCTGGGGCCTCTGTAAATTTTACTTCCTATCTTATATCCCATGTGGTCCAAGTACATCTTTTCCAAGGAACCTACTTTTTCTTTAAACATTTTGGGGTTTAAAAGTAGGATTAACTCTCCTAAATGATGCAGGCCTTGAGGGCACAGGGAGGGGAAGGAAAAACAAAATTGGGATTTCTGGTGATTTCCTGGGATCCTACAGTTAGATGGCATATGGCCTCTTGGCCATAGAAAATCAGACTCTTGAATGCTACTCTAAGAAGGAATTCCTAGGAATTCCATTATGCTCAGAAAAGGAGCACCACATTTTCCTGTTAATAATTTACTTATCAACTTCAGTTCACAGGTGAAATTAAGTTATCCTGTTAACCTTGATCATTTTGGCAAACATTAAAATACACATTTTTATGAAGTCAAGCAGGCTTTCAAGATCTTGGGATCCCCTAATATTTTTTTTCAGTTGGAGAAAGAGAACTTGCCAGAGAGCAGCATGTGAGAGTCACGGGTCCCAGGAACAGCATGTGAGAGTCACGTTAGCTTACTAGTATGTCTACTCTGGGTGAACAGGGACGCATCGGCGGGGTAGTGAGAGGTGCAGGCAGGCCTCTGCTTCACTGGACCTGAGAGAGCTGCCCGCACACAGCCAGCTCTCACTCTTCTGAGCAGACCTGGTCATTTCTTCACAGGCCCTCATTACCCTGAGAAATGATTCATGAGTTTTCCACCTCAACATTGAAGGGCCCATTTAATGCCCTAGTCTACATAGTGCAGGCGTCCTCAAACTACGGCCCACGGGCCACATGCGGGTGTTTTTGCCGTTTTGGTTTTTTACTTCAAAATAAGATATGTTCAGTGTGCATAGGAATTTGTTCATAGTTTTTTTTTTTAAACTATAGTCGGGCCCTCCAATGGTCTGAGGGACAGTGAACTGGCCCCCTGTTTAAAAAGTTTGAGGACCCCTGCCCTGAATCTGCAAAATCCCAAGTGCTTTTCATTTACTGCCCAGGAAATAACCACAATAGTATAGTACCAATTATGCAGACAGGAACTCTGGGATCTCCATTTCCCTGACCAGGGACACAAGGTCCCATAGTTGAGTATCTGCTGGGCATCATTGGGACTGTGTGGTAGCTTTGGCATCAGAAGGAACTGGCTTCAAACCCTTGTTTTATCTCTTCAAGTTCTGTGTTCCTAGGGAGACCTTTTCACCTTGTTATACTTATTTTCCTCTTTTGTAAAGTGGGGATAATAATATTTTGCAATGTACTTGTGAGGATTAAAGATTATATATACACATACACCACCAGCACACAGCAGACACCATATGAATTGTTGCTGTTATTATTATAGGCATAAGCTGGAATGTTTCCTGAACTTAAATTCCATATTCTACCCACTAATCAAAGTGCTACCACCACCACCACTGCTATTATTACTTCACTAGAGGCCCAGTGAATGAATTCGTGCATGGGGGGGAGGGGAGGGACCATGGGAGGTTGGCTGGAAGGCCCCGATCTAGTTGTGTAGATGTGCTGAAGTAACGGCAAGCAAAGACAGAGCGCCCCATAACGGCCTGAACACCAGCTGCACTGTGAGGTGGAAATATAGCTCTACTTCACTGCCCGCACTTGGGCCACCTCACTCTCCCCAGGGTGGAGTTGCTGACAGACAGACAGGTTGTCTCTCCTACCTCAGCTGCATATTTTCTCAGGGCTCCTCCCCCAAGCATGATAGGTAGCTGACTTTGGCCAATGGTGGCACACCGCTGTAGGAGCGTTAGCCAATCAGTGGTTGGGAGCCTGAAAAGGCACAGGGCCAAGCTAAAAGTGGCTGATGGGGGCAGAAGAGCGAGTGGCACAGTGCGGTGGCAGAGGTAAGATGGCGGTGGTGCTTACTTTATGTCTTTGGAATTAGGCTGCTGTCTTGCCCTTTCTGCCCCTCTGAGATGCTACTCTGTCTTGATCAGCATTGAGGTCGCTCTCTTCCTACAGGCTTCCCAGACCAAGATTCTTCAGTGCCATGTAGCCTTAGCCAGAGGGAGAGACCAGCCAGGGGAGAGGGACCACGGGAGGTTGGCTGTGGGAGCACACTGACCACCAGGGGGGCAGCTCCTGTGTTGAGTGTCTGCTCCCTGGTGGTCAGTGCGCATCATAGCAACCAGGCATTCCAGTCATCAGTTGTAACGGTTGCTTAGGCTTTTATATATACCAGAGGCCCGGTGCACAAAATTCGTGCATGGAGGGTGTGTGTCCCTCAGCTCATCCTGCACCCTCTCCATTCTGGGACCCCTCAAGGGATGTCCGACTGCCCCCTTAGGCCTGATAAATGGGCAGTTGGACATCCCTCTCACAATCCAGGACTGCTGGCTCCCAACTGCTCGCTTGCCTGCCTGCCTGATTGCCCCTAAGCACTTCTGCCTGCTGGCCTGATCACCCCCTAACCACTCCCCTGCAAGCCTGATTAATGTCTAACTGCTCCCCTGCCAGCCTGATTGCCCCCAACTGCCCTCCCCTGCAGGCCTAGTCACCCCAAACTGCCCTCCCCTGCTGGCCCGGTCACCCCTAATTGCCCTCCTTTGCCATCCTGGTAGCCCCTAACTGCCCTCCCCTGCCAGCCTGGTCGCCTCTAATTGTCCTCCCCTGTAGGCTTCATCACCCCCAACTGCCATCCCCTGCTGGCCCAGTCACCCCTAACTGCCTTTCCTTACCAGCCTAACTGCCCTCCCCTGCTGGCCCGATTGCCCCTAACTGCCCTCTCCTGCCAACCTGGTCACCCCTAACTGTCCTTCCCTGTAGGCCAGGTCCCCCCCAATTGCTCTCCCCTGCTGGCCGGGTCATCACCCACTGCCCCACCCACCAGCCTAGACACCCCCAAATGCCCTCCCCTGCATGCCTGGTCCCTCCCAACTGCCGTCCCATGTAGGCCTGGTTGCCCCCAACTGCCCTCCTATGCCAGCCCAGTCACCCCTAACTGCCCTTCCCAGCTTGCCTGATCACCCACAACTGCCCTCCCCTGCTGGCCATCTTGTGTCCACATGGGGGCAGCCATCTTGTGTATTGGAGTGATGGTCAATTTGCATATTACCTCTTTATTATATAGGAGGATGAGCATTTACCTATGCCGTGGAATTTACTAGGCACTTTCTCTGCATAATCCCAATTTGTACTGTAATAACCCACAAAATACTATTTTTAGGTCCACTTTGTATTTGGGAGAAATGAAGCTTAATGATGTTTTATTGCCCAAGGACACAGTATAAGTGGCTGGCCCTGGATTTGCCTGACTCTGTTATACTTTTTCTAAAGGATGAGACATGCACTCCTGCTCCCCCCAAATTAGAGCTGTGCCCCCCATCGGAACCACACTTCCTCCTGCCCATTAGCTCCTGAGCAGGGGTACATCAGCCTGCAGCCCTGGCTTAGGACACTAACCTAGGGGTCAGAGGCATGGGTGCTAAACAGGGCTCTCCGTCCATTCTGCTCACCAGAATTGGCTTTGCTCCTTGTCTGAGCACCATTCCTAGGGTCTTAATTCAGGCAGTAATAGTGTGGGGTTTATTATTATTATTATTATTATTATTATTACTAGGGGCCCGGTGCACAAAATTCGTGCACTGTGTGGGGGGGTCTCCTCAGCCCAGCCTGTCCCCTCTCACATACTGGGAGCCCTCAGGGGATGTCCTACTGACGGCTTAGGCCCGCTCCCCATAAGGAGCAGGCCTAAGCCGCAGTCTGGCTTCCCTTTGTGAGACACAACCAGGCTGATCAGGGAAAGGCACCAGCCCCATCACCCCGCTGCTGGAGCCACTGCAAGTCACCGCAGCCACCAAGGTGTTTTCATCAACACGGACTCTAGTCCCTTCACCAAGAAAAAATGACAACTTTCTTTAGGCATTTTCAAGATGTGTCTTTCATAGGATATGACATTTCTTTCTTTCTTTCTTTTTTTTTTTATCCTCACCTGAGTATATGTTTCCATTGACTTTTAGAGAATGTGAAAGAGAAAGGGAAAGACAGAGAGAAACATCAAAGTGAGAGGAACACTTTGATTGGTTGCCTCCTTCATGAGCCCTGACCTGGGCCCCAGCCAGGGAGGAGCCTGCAACCTAGGTACATGCCTTTGATCAGAATCAAACCCAAACCCTGCTGTCTGCAGGCTGAGGCATTATCCACTGAGCCAAACCGTGTAGGGCAGGTTATGACATTTCTTAGCCTTCCAGCAGCGGACCTTCATTTTTTTCTCCAGAAGTGTGGCGGAAAAGCCCTAGATCACCTTTTTGGATTCTTATACCCAAGTTACTAAGAATATTACCAGTGGCATACAGGGAGCTTAGCCAATGAGTGGTCAGAAAAGGTATTTCCTCTATAGTTCACAGCTATCTCCTGTGATATCCGGCTCCGAACCTGCCAAGGCCTAAATCCTCCAGCCCTTGGCAGGGGAACCCCAGCTGGCTCGATCGCCAGGCTCCGCCCCTGGCCAAGGCCTCAAGCCTCTGTTTGAGGCTCGGGCCCTGGGCAGGGACCCCCAGCTGGCTCCACCCCCAGCCAAGGCCGCAAGCCTCTGTTTGAGGCTTGGGCCCTGGGCAGGGACCCCCAGCTGGTTCCGATTGCCCGCAGACACCCACAGCTGGCTCTATCGCCCGGCTCCACCCACGGCCAAGGCTGCAAGCCTCTAGGCTTAGGCTCTGAGCAGGAACCCCCAGCTGGCTCTATCACCCAGCTCCATTCAAGGCTAAGGCCGCAAGCCTCTGGCCGAAGCTTGGGCTCTGGGCAGGGACCCCCAGCTGGCTCTATCGCCCGCTCCATCCAAGGCCAAGGCCTCAAGCTTCTGTTTGAGGCTCGGGCTCTGGGCAGGGACCCCCAGCTGGCTCTGATCGCCTGCAGGGGACCCCACCTGGCTCTGATCACCTGTGGGGGACCCCCGCTGGCTCCGATCTTCCCCTCTGATCTTCGGCTCCAATATCCCAGTTCCAACAACCGCTGTTCTCCAAGGCTACAGACATCTTGGTTAGGTGTATTTGCATATTCGCTTTCTAATTGGCTGGTGGGCGTGGCTGGTGGGCGTGGCTTGTGAGTGTAGCAGAGTGATGATTTGCATATTACTGTTTTATTAGATAGGATTATTGCTGCAGGCAATTGATTTTGAGTGGTGTGTTTGGTTGAGAACCACTTAAAGACCTTGGTTGCCTTGAGAGCATTTGTGGACATTTAGGGGACTCACTGGGCCTGATAGTTTTCCACATATAAACCCTGCATCATTAAATGCTCTCTACTGACCTAAAGAGAATTGGTGAAAGGGGAAAAGGTCACCCATATAACTTGAAAAAAATCACTTAAAAAAGTTTATCCTGATGTCTCCTATTTCCTACCAAATCAACATGAAAGCCTTTGCTTGACTTTCAAGACATCTAGAACCTTAACAGTCCTCTGGGTTCCTGTGCAGCCTGCCCCTGTCCTTTCTTCACTGCTGTGGAGACATCCTGTGTCCATTTTAGCCTGGATTTCCTTCAAACCTGTGGTTTTGAAATGCTTCTAATGACCAAATCATGTCACTTCTTTAAAATAACTTTCAAAAGGACAAGAAAACATCTTCCTCCTGACTTCATTGTCCTAACAGTGATTCCTACATGCTTCGCATGTCCACGTGGAAGGAGGATCATAAAGTCAAGTACGTTGATGTCCAGAACAAAGTGCCTCTGTCGGGAAGAACTACTTTCAGGTTCAAGACTGTCACTGCCTCAGGTGGGAACTGTGATGCTCCACTTTGGATGAGTCCAGGAGAGGATTTCAGAAGTGCCCCTCCCTGCTGGTCTGGGCCAGCTCAGTCCAGAGCATCCCACAGTGGTGTGTGCCCATAGCCTGACCCCTGTTCTCTCTTCAGGTGAGCTGAATAAAATCCAAAGCAGGCAGACATTTCCATATAAAAGAACATGAATGATGCCTCATTCAAACAGGAAAGAGATGCTACCCCTTTCTCGTTTGGGTAACCCTGAAGTTGGGATAAGTTGAGCAGCATGTCAAGGAAACATGACATTTGATGGGTTTGTTTAGCTCCTCTGTCCTGAGATTGGATTCAGGAGTTTTCCTTCTGCCTAAAATTAGGGAGGGAGGCAGAACAAGGCTGACTTTTGGAGTAGGGTTTTCATAAAATAAATAAACTTGATGACAGTGCATAAAAGTTACAAACCTCTTTAGAAGCCCATATGTGAGCAACTTGTGAACAGTCCATAAATATCACCTGTTGGGGCCAGTCATGGGGCTGATGCAGAATTCTGTCCTAGTACATTTTCTGTAACACAGAGCCATCTGGTAATGACAATGTATTCTCTAGTTGGTACAGGACTGTAATTATAGAACATGCTCACTACTGACTACTGACTTCTGTCTGGAAAGATGATCATGCTCACCCAGCAGGGTGGATGTAGTGGGTGGGTGTGGCTCAGCAGTCACATGCAGGCTTGGCAGTCCCAGCAGAGGGATTGAGGAATTAGAGGGGCTTTGTTGAGATTCCCCATTCCACTAGTGAGATTTTCACAGCCACCACCACTCACAAAGTTTTGAAGAATAATTCTTCCTTTCATAGTAATGCCTAATTTTTCAGCCACTTTTTAAAAGATTCACAAACATCGGAGTCTTTCTTGGAGAATAGAGTATAGAAAGCATAGTGAATAGCAACTTCACCCTTTATATATGGCTCCTATTTCTAATCTCCTAATTATTATCTCTAGGATAACTAATTCTATTAAGGATAACCAGGTCTTTCCCAGGTTTTCTTTCACATAGAGAATCCTATATAATAAAAGCCTAATATGCTAAGTGTCCGGTCAGCCTGTTGGCCAATTAATCAAAGGGTAATATGCTAATGATATGCTAAGGCCACTCAACAGCTGCTTATGACGTGCACTGACCACCAGGGGGCAGACACTCCAACTGGTAGGTTAGCTTGCTGCTGGGGTACAGCGGATCGGGACTGAGAGAAATGGGCCAGACACATCCTGGAGTCCTCCCCTGGTCCCTCCCCAGCTGGCCAATCTTCCTCCTCCCTCCCTGGCCCCCATTGTGCACCATTGGGGTTCCTCAGCCTGGCCTGCACCTTCTTGCAAACCAGGACCCCTCGGGGGATGTTGGAGAGCTGGTTTCAGCTTGATCCCTCAGGCCAGGCCAAGGGACCCCACGGGTGCATGAATTCATGCACCGGGCCTCTAGTGATAATAATAATAAAAGAATGAAGTTTACCTTTTCTACCAAATAGACTTAGCACAGTGTCTTTTGTATAGAAAAAATGTTCCAGATTTCTCTAAAGTGAAAAATAACACTACAAGGAAAACATAACTGAAGAAAAGGCCAGCTAATAGCTTTAGTGTTACAAATCTATACTAATAATAGACAAATATGTAAATTGGCCATACCTCCGTGATGCCCACAGCTAATCAGGAGTGAGTATGCAAATTAACCTGACAAAGATGGCGGGCCTGTGGGCAGTGCACACATGTGCAGGTGCCGAGTGGTCGGGAGCGTCCCCGCCCCCTGGCCACTCGGGGCCTATGCGTGCAGGTGCCAAGAGGCCGGGGGCAGGGTGGGCGTCCCCGGGACCCCACCCACTTTGAGCCTGTGGGCAGCATGCATGCGTGCCAGCGCCGAGCGGCTGGGGTCCCGGGGACACCACTGGAGGGTCTGGTCCTGTCATCCCAGCCTGGGGGCGGCTGGAGTTTGCAGTCCTTTTCGTTTCTTCAGCCCCTGGACCAGAAGCAGAAACCAAGAGTGTGGGAAGCACCAGGAATTCTGGGAATCATAGTTCTGGTGGCAGACACATTGCGGGATCTCCTAGACACTAGAGCAAAGTGAGCCTGGAGCAAGTTACTGTTGCGGATCGGGGATGGAGGGAAAGCAAAGATGAGAGACATAAGTAAAGTCACAGTGTTGTGGAAAACTTAAAGGGAAGATATCCTGCAACTTCTAGAAAATCTCCACCAATGGAGCAAAGAAAAAAAAAGCCCTCTGTTATTCTGTGAGCACCAAACCAAACTGGGTTGGGGTCTCAGACAATTCACTCATATGATTGCAAAGACAGACAGAAATTCCCGCATTGGAGAGGGCTCCCCTGAGGGCTCACAGATTGGAGAGGGTGCAGGTCGGACTGAGGGACCCACTCCCTCCCCTGTGCATGAATCTTCGTGCACCAGGACCCTAGTATATAAATAAAAACTATGTATGTTTTAATAATATTATTCCCTATGCACCCTGCACAAACCTTTCCAGTTATACTTTTAATCAAGAATTCTTTCTTGTATTGTTACTTCCTGCCCTCTGATTTCCTATGATATGCAGTTTCCATCCTGGCCTCATCCTGTTTGGCCCTTTTTTAAATACTAAGGATCCTGGCCCACAGAGCCTGCCAAGGCTTTTCAAAGCCCCAGAAGTCCGTAAACAGGAAAGGTTTCCTCTGAGGCGAAGGACCCCTTCTTGATCAAAAGATGGCTCTTGTATAAGGATTTCCCCTAAATTGGCATCCATTGGCACTTTCCAGATCAGACGCTCTCTTGGAGGGCACATTGCTAGCCATCCATGACACAGGTGGTAGGCCTCTTGCCAGAAGTCCAAGGGCCACACAGAATTGGCAGGAAGAATAAATCCCAGCTGCCCTTCTATTGACAATAAGAAACACAAGGCTATCTTCTGAGCAATAGCCCAGGCTTGGAGCCCTTTCTGGTTAACAGCCAGGGAGGGAAAGTTGATCAGGCTCGAGGTCAGAGAATGAAGTGGGACAGGAGAGCTGTGTAAGAGACTCTGGCAACCTTGGGGACCCCAAAGTTGGGAAAAAAGAATAACAAGTCTAAACAAGATTGCTTTTATTTCCTTGGTTAGTAAGTACCCTGAGTCTACTTCAAAACTGTTTTTCAGAAATGGGAGTATACTTGATGACTTATTACTTGGAGACATAATTTCATATAAAAGTTCTGGTTATGGTTGTTTTTAGAGTAAACTTTAGTACTTTACAGTCACAGCTCATATTTTCAAAGTTGAGTACATCTTTGCCCAAGTCAGCTAATCTTTCCCATGTAATTTCATTATAACCTATTAAATTTGGTCCAAATCTCCCTCAGCAGTCACAGTTAACTAGAAAGTTAATCACAGCTGTGAGCTTCAGTGTGTAAGAGTGAAGTGAGAGAGCAATCAAGATTACCCAGTTGTCTTTTTTGTCAGTTGGGCAAATAGATCAAAATATATCAAAACAAACAAATGTTTTAAAAAGACCTTCTTTCTGCCCTAGCTGGTTTGGCTCAGTGGATAGAGTGTTGGCCTGCAGACTGAAAGGTCCCTGGTTCAATTCTGGTCAAGGGCATTGTCTGGGTTGTGGGCTCCATCCCCAGTAAGGGGCGTGCAGGAGGCAGCTGGTCAGTGATTCTCTCATTGATGTTTCTATCTCTCCCTCTCCCTTCATCTCCGAAATCAATAAAAATATCTTACATAATAAAAAGGTAATATTTAAATTACCATCACTCCGCTACGCCCATGATTGGGCCAGCGGGTGACACAGGGGGCGGGACTCGGGGTGGCTGGGGTGGTGATTGGGCCGGCAGGACGCTGAGCTCGCGTTGCCAGCGGTGACGCGAGCTCAGCGTCTGTGCCATGGCTGTGCTGCGGCACAGACAGGCCTCTGGGGCAGCGAGCCAAGCCGGCGTTTTGGAGGTTTGGAGGTGGCGGGCGGTGGGCGGGCAGCGCGGCTCCCCAGGGAGGAGTCTGGCGGCAGTTGGGCTGCAGGAGCACGTGGCGGCGGCCCCAGCCTTCCTGGGCGGGAGGCAAAGGCAAGACCCTGGCCTGGGCTCCTGCCGCAGGAGGACCACGCCCCCGCCCCGCCTCGCCCTAGGAGCCCAGGGACTTCGGAGCTGCCGACCAGCGGACAGACAGCTTACACGTACGTGCATGATTAAATCATGCACTGGGCTTATAGTATTTAATAAAAATAAATAAAAAGACTTTCTTTCTTGTATTGGTCTTACCTACAGAACTCATTCTTCTTTTCAATTACCTGACCCTCCCCCCCCCCCCCAAAAAAAAAGTGCTTTAAATTCTTATCACACATTTCTCTGTAGCATTCAGCAGGACCACCTTGTTTCATTTGCTACCTCTTATCAGATAAACTTCATCTTCAGAAAGAGATTAGAAACTTTTAAATCCAGGGCATCCTATATAATAAAAGCCTAATATGCTAAGTGTCCGGTTGACTGGTCGGCCATCCAGCCAATCAAAGAGTAATATGCTAATGATATGCTAAGGTCCCTCAGCTGCTCACTATGATGTGCACTGACCACCAGGGGGCAGTCGCTCTGACTGGTAGGTTAGCTTGCTGCTGGGGTCCAGCCGATTGGCATTGAGCAAGATGGACCAGACACACCCTGGAACCCTCCCACAGTCCCTCCCCAGCTGGCCAACTTCCTGCGTCCCTCCCCAGCCCTGATTATGCACCAATGGGGTCCTTCAGCCTGACCTGCACCCTCTCGCAATCCGGGACCCCTTGGAGGATGTTGGAGAGCTGGTTTTGGCCCGATCCCACAGGCCAGGCTGAGGGACCCTGGCTTGTAAACAGAGATCTTAGGTTTGAGATGGTAAATGCTTTAGCATTCAGGAACACCAGAACTCTAGCACACAATGATTGTCCCTTAGCAACCATTCCAATGCCACTATCCAATTCAAACTTAGCTTTGAGATGAGCTGTGCCATTCATTTATGTTCTCCAGGGAATGAAATGAAAGTGACTTTTAAAACAGTGGTCATGTGGTGGGCACTCAATCTATTCATCTCCATTTATTTGTGGACCCAATTCAGTCTAGGTCTGAATCTTTACAGAAATGCAGGACACTCCTCAGAGATGTCATCAGGCACTGATTGAAAGCTTCTGGGAGAAAGGAACTTCCAGAATAGAGAATAGAAATCCATATACCTTGAATCTAAGCAGTGAAATCCCCAAAAAGCAAAAGCATCCATACAGCCAGATTTATTTAAAGTAATGTAAATAATTAAATCAATTATTTGTAATTAAAAAGTGATTTGCCATGGAACAATGTGCACCATGATGGTGTGTTCCACCAGGCTACCTATAAGCATAGTAATGTTATAACTTCCCAATCCACAACATAGGGAAAGTAGTGGGAATTGATGGTTTTAGATGACTTCACTAGTAATATCATTCTGAAGATCTGCTGTCATATATTTAGATGGATAACAACTAATATAATGTGTTGAATTGCATTTGTACAAACACATATAATGTACTAAAACCAATCAGAAAGAATATATGCACCCTTATGTTCATAGTAGCACAATTTACAATAGATAAGATCTGGAAACAGCCCAAGTGCCCATCAGTAGATGAGTGGATATAAAAAGCTGTGGTACATTTACACCATGGAATACTATGCAGCTATAGAAAAGAAGGATCTCTTACTCTTTGAGACAGCATAGAGGAACCTGGAGAGTATTATGCTAAGCAAAATAAACCAGTCAATGAAAAACAAGTGTCATGTGATCTCACTCATATTTGGAATCTAAAGAACACAATAAACTGATGAACAAAGTAGATCCAGAGACATAGAAACATGTAACAGACTGTTGAATCTCAGAGGGAAGGCAGCTGGGAAGAGATTAACCAAAGAACTTATATGCACATATGCATAATTTATGGACACGGACAATAGTGTGGTGAAGACCTAGGGCAGGAGGCAGGTGCAGGCTAGATAGGGTCAATGGTGGGAAAAAGGGAACACTGTATTACTTTCAACAATAAAGGTAAAATTTTTTAAATAGCTCAAGATTGAACCTGAAAATGCCCGGAAAATCATATTTTATGAACGTTAGAAGGATTGTTATGGTGTGTTAGGATAATTTCTACCCATTGGTCCTTATTCTACCCTTCAAGATGAAACAGAGTGAGTTCTGAACCCCTGATGGACTAGCTACAAAAGGGGTATATGTACCCCAAAGCACTGCGTCCTGAATACGTACCACCTGGAACAGATAAGAAATATGAAAGACAGATTGCTGAAGAGGAGCTATGAATAGGTGATCAGATCATTGTCCTGGAAGCCAGGAGAACCAAGTTTACACCATAGACCCACTGACTGGGCCAGTCATTGTCAAAACTCTAGTTTCTTCATTCATCAAATAGAAGGGTCAGAATATGAAATCTGATTGTCTTCTCAGCTAGCTGCCACACAATATATGTGTGTTTATAACATTCTATACAGTTTTTAAATATATATTTTTATTGATTTAAGAGAGGAAGGGAGAAAGATAAAATGTCAATGATGAGAGAGAATCATTTATCAGATGCTTCCTGCATGCCCCACACTGGGCATGTGCCCTGAATGGAACTTTGACCTCCTGGTTGAAGCTCAACCACTAAGCTATGCTGGTTGGGCTGCATATATTTTAAAATATTTGTATTATGCCTAAAAGCTTATGATGGGAATACAACTTGGGGCCTTTAAGTAAAAATGCATTTTGAACCAAAATTTTAATTGCAGCTGCTCCACGTGTGTACGTGTGTGTTTGTGTGTGTGTGTTTGTGTGTGTGTGTGTGTGTGTGTGTGTGTGTGTAGCAAAGTTATTGCTTGTATTAATTTGTTAAGGTCAAATCCATTTTCCCCTCAACTCTTTGTTTCTTGCTTGGGCTTGCCAGCAAACACACTTCTATTATTGGCAGAGAGCTATGGACGTTTCGTTCCCATTGTTTCTCAAGCATAAATAAAAGAGACAGAAACAATGAGTAGCAAACCACTGCTGGACTCAGAAATGTGTTTATCAAGGCAGCTACTTTTGTTTTTTTGAGGGTCAGAAGGCTGTGTGTGTGTGTGTGTGTGTGTGTGTGTGTGTGTGTTTGTGTGTGTGTACGTACATGCACAAGAGGACACCTATGTACGATCACACAGTCACTGAAAGCAACCTCCTTCATCCGCTACCATAAAGACCCTGAATTCAAAGACCTTTGACAGGGAGTTAGACAACCACTAAAATAATATGATAAAACATATTTTATCTCTGTGATCAGTTTACAAATTTCCTTGACAGATAATTGCAAATTATCTATGACATAGTAGCATTATTTAGGAGATTACACTTGGTTTATTCTCTTTGTGTTTTATATATTTTTCAAAGTTAATCAGTGATGTGTTTTAACTACTCTAAATAGGGTCACCTGAGGAAAAGCAATTGCATGCTTAACATCTGGGAAAAATATTCTCTGTTGGGTAGGTTTCATGAGAACAAAGCTATTTCTCAGAAGAGTATTTTTCCTTCCAGCTTCAGCTTTGTTTTCTCAGGAATTGTGTAGTAATGCTGGAATTAATGAGTGACAGAGCTCCTGATTGAATCAATACTGAGTGAAAATAGTTTGTATACATAGATGTGATCACTTTTGTGAGAGTCAGAGTGAATTTCCCAAGAAAGCACACTGAGAAAAGATATAGGGCAGAGGTCCAGCTGCCGGACTGAGGCAAACAGAAGTTTGACTTTACAGACTTCTCCATACATATGTTGAAACAACAGGTTGATTCATAGCTTCCTTGCTTAGTTCCAAATTGTTTTGCCACAAAAGCAGATTTACTCCCTTCTCTATCCTATGTCTGGTATTCACGAGCCTGCAAGCTCCAGTCTTCATAAAGGAAACCCTGCAAAGCATAGCTCCCAATTCTTGATAACCACAAATTCACAGAACAGCAGAATTTTCAAATAAGACAGGGGTTGGAAAACTATGGCTTGCAGACCAAATATGTTTAACTGCCTGTTTTCGTAAATAAAGTTTTATTGAAACACAGACATGCTCATCCATTTACCTACTGTCTCTGGATGCTTTCACACTATAATAGAAGAATTAAGCAGTTAAGATTGAGAATGTCTTGCCAAGGAGGCCTGATATTTACCATCTGGTCCTTTTTAGAAAATGTGCCAAATCATGATTTAAAATATTGATTTATATCATAAAAATATCAATTTTTTTGTTGTGGTTTTAAAGTAAATGTCATCAACCTTCCTATCCCCAAGAATTGCCCTCTCAAGCAAGCTGGCAATTTGTATAGAGTTTAAATACGGTACTTATTATTCATTTCAGGAACCACATTTCTAGAAGTCTCTTCTAAAGAAACTCTCATAGATACATAAAGGCATGCATACAGATTTTTATTTCAGCATTATTTATAATTACTTATAATTTTGAATATTTGAAAACAATTTCAATATCCCAAGCAGTTTGTATAAAATTATTATTTTGAAAGATAACATGATTTGTAAAAATCATCTTTTAAAAACTATTTAAGGGCCTAAATAATGCTTTAAATGTAATTTTAAGAGAAAATGGTATGATAGTGTCTATAGAAATCATCTAAATTTTTTAAGATATTTATATTTCTAAATGTTAAGAACAAAGGCTGTAAAAAGATATATGTAAATATAGATGGTATTATCTGTGATAGGATTATGGGTTACTTATTTTCTTGTTTTTTTTTTCAAATATTTATTTAAGGGAAATCTATGTACCATGGTTCCATCGTACCCATGCAACTTCAGTGTGTACGTCTCCACAAAAGGCCTATTGTGCAAAACAGAATATGAAATTGGCCAAACCACAGAAGAAAGTTTTATTTAAAACTATAAAAATGATAATACTTTTTAGAAATCTGCAAACATTGGATTTCTTAAAAGTGACTATAGAATACATACATAAGACTTTACTTAATACAAAGAAATTACTTTAAAAATTGTTATTGGACTTACATAACAATTAGGTCTTAAATTTTACTTCTGATAACTGTGCTCAAGAAAAATAAATATGCCTGCTTTTTAATTTAATTAACAAAAATGCTTGTTCTAAATAAAACTCTTCTCTACACTTCTATGGTTAGCCTATTTCCAAAAGAGGTTGCACATGCTTATGCGTTAAAGATGGCAGATTTGTAGCCCTTGTGCCACCACTTTTTTCTGAAGTCCATGGCAGACGTCGCATCACCTGTCTATGACATCACCCCTCCCCAAGCAGTTTTCTGAAGTGCACTACAGAAGGCACTACTAATCTATCAGAGGTATCAGGTGATATCTACCATATTTGCCATCCTTGACATGGCTACAAAACAGGTTTGACAAGTTAACTCTAGTTTTCTCCTTCCCTTAAGACTAAGTGGTCAAACCCATTTTTATAGCATTGAACTTGATCATCTTACTTCAAAAGCAACAGAATGTTGTGTGTATATTTCAAAAGCATCTCAAGATGTCTGAAATGGAACCTACTGATTTTTTTTTTACTATTTATGTTACTGATACTACTGTTTTTTTTCACACCTGAAAATAGAGACTGTTTATTAATCATTAACATGCCAGTCTCCATCTCCCCTCAAATCCTAGCACTGGTCAAGTTCTGTCCATGTCTCCTTAAGGATGTCTCTTTTTTTCTGCTTCGAGTACCATACTCACGTTCAGGAAGTGCATAGGGTCCTTTTATGGAAAGAGATGAGGATGAAATGGTAACGTTTATTTAGTAATAAATATTTTTATTGAAGAGCTATTATTTTTATACCCTGGCTAGGAATATGAGGTAGAAAAGATTTCTACAGTTTCTTTCTATCCTTTCTTTCTGTTTAATTTGCATCACTTGAAGAGCCAGTACAATGGCTGCTGGGATAATAAAAACAACTCCAAAAAGACATGGCAGAGTGTGCTTAGTTTTAGTTCCCCATGGAGAGATCTGCATATATGAATCACCCAGAGACTATCCACAGCTATCCTGCTGAGCTGGCTTCTGGCAAACATATACTTTAAAGCAACCCCAGCCCATCCTGGGACGCTTCACAAGCCACATATTCCCTCTGTCGATGCCTACTGTTTCCTGAAGCCAATCACTCATGACCTGTTGCAGAGTGAAAGGAGGTTGACCTATAATAATGGGCCAAAAGACAATACCTAAAGTCAGAACAAGATGGTGAGTACCAGCTGTGCAGAATAACACACACTAGTAAAGCATTCAGGGCTGGAGATTGAGTGACATAGGGAAACAAGAGTAGCTCAGCTGAGGGCTGAATCATAGAGTCTGGAACCCCAACAGAGGGTTATAAGCAGAGAGCAGTGGCAACCAGGAACAGACTTGATGCTCAGCCAACAATCACCTCAGCCAGACTATCTTTATATGCATCTTGTCTAAAGCAAGAGAACCTGCCTTAGAACCTGGAGGTGAAGGTAATAAGGATGGGCAAGCTGGAAGGCACAGAGAGAGCACAAAACCCATTCCAGATGTAGCAGATCTCTCATGTTTGTCACTGTCTTTCTAGGATATAAGTACCATGTGGGCAGGGCATGATGTCTATTTTGTTTACTGCTTATCACTAAATAGTAATTGGCATATTCTGGGTGGTCAATAAATACTTGTTAAATGAATAAATGAACAAACAAATGAAGGAATGAATGAATGAGGTGGAAGGCAACAGCTAATGTATTCAGAGGAAAAATTGTTGTGTCCAAATAAACAATATTTTGGAAAGGTGCCTGAATTTACTCCAAGTTCCAAGTTGTGAGTTCTGAATTTATCACCATGTATATTTTTTTCTAAGTTTATGTTGTAATGAATGTTTAACAGTGAATTTATGCTCATCATCAATCTCAGGGCCTATATAATCAATATATAAACCAAACCTTAAAACATTGATAAGAAACATGAATAGTTTAAACCTCAAGGTCAAGATGTAATGACAACAATAATGGGGGTTGACAGCTCAAGTTCTTTTTTACTGTTGTGTTTAGAAATACTAGAAGTTTCTCAATTAATACTGGGAATAAGCTAAATAACTTTAGATATTAGTCCACCCATTGATCATTTGCTTTAACAAAACAACAACAAAAACAACCCATAGCTCTGGAGGACAAAACAGGAAAAAAAATACAATTAATATGATCATTTATTTCAAGTCCTGTTTATATTTGAATCTTGAATGACTTATACTTGTTTTTGAAACCACGTTTTCTGTCTGTAATAGAATCATTAATAGAGCTCTTTAATCTTTATTGGTAACACATCAGATGTTCGAAGGAAAGGACATGTATAGATGAATGCCAAGTGTTAATCACATCTCTGTCCCTGGTTAACCTTTGGCAAGTTGGTTTATCTTTATACATTTTGGTGATTTCATTCTAAAATGGGTCAGGTACAGATAAATAATTTCCCAAAGATTTGTGAATTAACCAGTGGTTATAAAGAGCTTAGAAATGATGACATGCTATCAATGCTAAGTCAAACTATGAAACTGCACCTTTGCAAAAATGCTATTGTGGGAATAAATGAATCTCAACATTGTATTTACAGTGTGATTTTCTTTTGAAATAGAATATTCATAATGGGCCCCAGCAGGTGACAACAAAGTACCATCTTATCTCCTGTTGATAGACCACAATTTCAGAAAATTATTTTTACAATGTCATCTGAATAAGCTTCTTAATTTGAGACTGTTTCACAAACAGATTTATAGCTAATTACATAGTTTACACTGCCTTTGAGACATAAAGAGTGGGATTTATATACAAAATCACTGTTGTCATTCCTTTGTATTTTTTCCAATGTAATTTCTATTCTTTACAATCTAATTTTAACAATCTATGTTGAACAAAGAGATGAGGTAAAAGCTACTTTTATGTTATTGATCAAATCTGAGTTTAGGTTAAGACCCAGGTTATCAACTGCTGTTAAATTACACCTTGAACTAGGCTTGTGACTCTTCAAGTTTCAAGAAAAAACAACTCATTCCTACACAGAATTTCCACTGCCTGCAAGTCTTATTCTCAAAAACAGCAGAACAATAAAGTATTTCTGAGGACCACATTCCAAGTTCTTCTAAATTACTAATTAGATAAAACATATGTATCAGTAGGTAAGATTAAGGTCTAGGTGAAAAAGTGAATAACTCCTTAGAATAAATGCTGCCAAACTAGAGTCTAAAATGTCATATAATTTAAGGGTGTACCAGTAAAACTGACATAACATATGTTTCTTGAAGAAAAAAAATAGTAGAAAAGAGAGGAGGGCTGTGTTACAAAAGGCAGGAGAGTCTGGGCTAAGCTGGAGTAACTTAGATTCAGGAAAGAAGAAAATAGGGGCTGGGTAGTTGTCTTGTCAAAGCCAGAGAAAGGTCCTGAATCAGGGTCAGGCTGAATGATCAGAAAAGATATCTTTGGAAATTCCTTTTATGGCAACAGGATTCCCCTGCACAAATAGAATCCTGTTATATTGAAGGCAAAGATATTTAAAGTGCAGAGCCACCCCTCTCATTTCACAGATGAGGCAATGAAGGCCCAAAGAGACTCAGCTACTTAGAGGCTGAGTTGCTTCTAGAACTCAGGATAAGGGTGGGTTCGTGGAGGCATCACCTGTGAAGGCAAGTCTCCTGGGGAAACTATGGTCAACACAGGCTTAGCAAAAAGTAGAATAAATTGAGGGCTTGAACAGTAGCACTTTTGCCTCTACCAAGCAAGGCTTTTACCCACCGGAAACACAAGAGTTGATCAAGTAAGTTGCTTCTCTGGTTGCAAACAAACTATAGAGATGTGAGAATGAATGAGTTCTATGGGATTCTAGATTAGAAAGATAAAAGAAACACTTAGAAATATTCCAGATAACTCCATACAAAGGAGTGACACTAGGGACTAGTGAGAAATATAAAAACTCGGGGCAGCCGCTCCCCTGCTACTTCTTTGTCTCCTCCTCTTGCGTTGATCCTAGCTCTTGTGACACAGAGCTTTAAGATATGCTTAGAAAACGTTGCTATGGTGACAAAGATGTGAGCCAAGGGAGCAGCTGAAGCCCCTGACTGTCCATTTCAGAAAATGCCCCACCGCAGCGACCCTGGGCTGGCTCATCTAGCACCTCTCTGAGGTAGTGTCTTAATGTGGTTGAACTGAGACCCAGGGCCTGATATTTACCGGGTGATACGGACTAACCTATTTATACCCTTCTTCAAGGCTACATCCCATGTTAACTTCTCTAATGAAGAAGTTCCTTTTATCCAATTTCCCCAACAAGCCTGCTGTGACATTCACGTGTGCATTTAATCGGGTTGCCAGCTAGAACAGAAAAAGACTCTAAATGATTTCTGTTAAACTTATTTAAAGGTGGTTTGGATATAAGCCTAGACATGAAACATACAATAGGTAAAGTTTACAGAGTTGTGACACAAACTCTTAAGAGTTGTGGGGATGTCAGAAAATACTCAGCAATCAGAACATATGCCTACAATGTTAATACATTTTATGCCTCTAACTCCAATGCATAATGTGAAGAGGAATGTAAAACAGAAAGCAAAGCTTTGAGTCAAGTAGCACCTCTGCATATTTTTTGAGATTTAGCTGAAATTACTTACATGTAGGAATCTAGGTTTTAAAGGGAGAGATTTTTAGAAGAAAAAAATGTAAGCTTTACTCCATTACTCAGGAAAATGAAGGGTATACCATGTAAATGAGAAGTTTAAGTGTGCATTGTTGTTGTCTGATTAAGTTACAACTTTTCCTAAAAAGCTGATTTGATACTTCTGTGCTAGATGAACACGCTGGAGAAGACCTGTTAAATATCAGTGGGTCAGTTCAAATTAGCAAATATTAATTAAGCACCTACTTTGGGCAAAGCACTTTGATCGGCTCTGCAAGTGTTAGCAAACCATATCAGTCTCTGTTCTTAAGAACTTGAGGAACTAGTAGGGTGAGTACCAATGATTACAACGTAATTCAGAATATTATAAGGAGCATGAATAATGCATAGACACAGTTCTTGAGGGTGTCAGAAGACAGAGAACAAGAGACCACATTAATTGGTAGTTGGTTGTCAGGAATGGCTTTATGAAGGAAGCACAACTTCAGAAAAAAACAAGGATGATGTGCAATGTTTTGACAGGGAAACACCCTTCAACTAGGCATGAAGTAGGAGAGCAAGGATGAGTCTGAAGAACCACAAAGTGAGCATTTTGGTAGAATATATAGGGGATAAGGCAGAGAACAGGTGGGAACTATGTGGAGGAAGGTTGAGAAGAACAGGGAGAAGCAAGTAAAAAAGGGGGAACTTTCAATGTTTTTAAGCAGAGAGGAGAAATGAGGGAAGGTAGTTGAGGCTAATGCAATTGCACCAAGGATAGGTTACAAAGTCAGAATTTGAGTGGTAGCAATAGAAATCTAACAGAAAAGATAGATGTAAGGGACATTACAGATATGTAATTTAGAGACCATTAAGCCAACTAGATTTGGAGGACAGAAAGGAATCAGGAGCCCAGCCAGCATAGCTCGGTGATTGAGCATAGTTCTATGAACCAAGAGGTCATGGTTTGATTCCCGGTCAGGGCACATGCCTGGATTGTAGGCTCCATGCCTAGTGTGGGTGTGCAGGAGGCAGCCAGTCAATGATTATCTCTCATCATTGATGTTTCTATCTCTCTCTCCCCCTCCCTACCTCTCTGAAATCAATATATATATATATATATATATATATATATATATATATATATATATAAATCAGGAGGTGATCCAGAATTTCAAGTTTAAATAAATAGAAAAGGAAGCAATCAACAATAAAAATAATAAATGCAGAAGTCATTTTAAAGGGAGGAACGCAATTTGATTTTTCATTCATGACAATGGTTTATTATCCAGGAAGTCAACATCATTCAGAAAGAATTTAGAAGTTTGAGTCCAATGCTTAGGTCAAATCTAGGGCTGGACAGAATTTTGGGTTAAGCTAACTGGCTAAGATCCAAAATTTAATTCAGGGAGAAGACACTTGGGGTAAAGCAAAACCTTATCAAATGCCTGTGTTTGAGGGTAGGAGGAGAAAGAGAAACTAGCCAAAAACACAAGTAGTCAGAGAACTGGGGAGGATATCAAGATGGCACAAGATGATAAGATGCAGGAAAGAGTAAAGCTCCCATGAGTGGAGAGTAGCCAATTGTGTAGGACTTGTATAAAGGCTGAAGAAGTTAGGGCCAATGGTTTGGGGCCTTAGAAGGGTGATTGGAGTATAACACTGGAGCAAGCAGTTTCAGTCAACTGGAGGAGGCAAAAAGTTGTGCTGAAAAGAGGTGAGCAAGAAAGTTCTAGAATGCAGACACCATGTTCAATACCCTTGATAGAAAAGAGAAAGAGAGAGAGAGATGAAAACTTTTTGATGGATAACAATGTCCAAGGAGGAATTCTTACACTTTCCCATGAGTGGGAAAGTCCTGCAGAGCCTATTTGATCCTAGAGGTCCACCATGGTCCCACAAGAAGGAAAAGCAAACCCCTTCTTCAGGAGCTCCCAGCCACACACACCTAAAGACATTTAAAATGAAAATCGAGCTGAGAGTACTTTGAGAGGCTGCAGATACAACTGTATCATAAAGGTGAGGTTGGAGAAGGGATTAAAAAAGTAACCTCTTCTTTGTTTAATTAGAGGGGCAATAAATGCTGTAGCCCAAGACTGATGAATCTGCTATAAAATCATTTTTGCATATTAATAAACTTTCATGGATTTAAGTAGAAGTTAAAAAAAAAAGTAATCTCTTCTCTGCCACTGTCCTGAGGGCCTTCCTGTGGACAAGCTCTTCATTGCAGCCACTGAGAATCCCCTCACTAGCAGGAAATCTGTCACAAACAGAAAGGCGGGAAGGAGACACAAGGGTTAAAAGACCCAGGGCAACTAGAGACAGAAGGAAAGGGATAAGATTGGGATGGAACATCAATTTAAAAACATTTATTTTCACAGCTGCTTTTCTCTATGAATTTATACTACAAAATCCACATAATTTCCTCTTTCTTGAACATTAATATAATGGAACTATTTGGCTTAAATTATTGGGAAGGACTGACATCCTTGCTGTATTAACTACCATGGTATTGATTTTAGCCGTAAAGTACTGGCTGGTTTAGTGTCTGAATGTACTGAATATATTTATAAGTTCTCAAGCACACTTAGGAAAATAATGATTTTTTTGAAGCCATCAATGCTATTATCAAGTTTGTGAGACTGAGACAGCCTCTTTCCTGGGATTTTCCAGAAACTCCATCATATAGATTTTTACAAGACTGCAATTATAACATACTTAACCAGGCAACTAACTATATAAGACATTTAGAAATTCTTGTTGGTTGAATACATGCTGAGCATTAAATACCATCTCTGTCCTGGATATGTGCTGTGCTTTGAGGTATTTATCAGTGGCTCCTCTTAAGGATGCAGATATTATTGTTTACTGTCCGAACTTATTTTAAGGAACAAGACCTGCTGATGCACTTCCTGTTATAGTGATACGTAGGCTTTATTTAACATGTTGCTCTTGTAGTCATAAGATGCTTCCCTACATTATTTCATCAACACTGTCATTGAGATAGGTAGAGGAAAGAAAGCTTTTATTTTTTCTTCAGAAAGAGAAGCATAAAAGATGAATTAAATCTGTATTTAGGTCATATTCCTCCATCAGACCCTTATGTTGTTACATCTTAATGAGACGCACTGGTTAACATGGTCAAAACCATGGTGTTAATGGTGCCATAATCAAGCCATTCATAGATTGCAACCCAACCCATACAACCTGTGTCTCATCTCAAAAATGTGAATGAATGGCCGAAATGCAATTATAACCCATGTCCCTAATTCTCACCAGAACGCTTTTTCACATGGAGCTTCTAGCACAGTCTCCAGACAATCAGAAATCCCCAGCTCCCGTTAATGAAGTCAAACACACATCAGGTATGATGCTACAAGAGCCAAAGAGGAAAATGAGGATGTGTCTTAAAGGACTAAACCAATATATCCTAACCATTATTCAGTAGTGTCCCTAGCCAGGGACAAAGAAATTGGCACTGGAATAAAGAAAAAGGGAAATGCAAAACATTATCACTCGGGGGGAAAAAAGAGAAATTCTAATTAGTGCTAAATTCCAAATTCCCTTCATCTAGTGTCAACAACCTTCATTGGAAAATAAAACTATGTGCTACCTCTCATAAAGTGAAGAAGTTGCTAGGACAGTTTTGGTTCCAATAAAGGCCAGGCTGAAATCCGTTCCAAACATGCACAGTGGAGGGAGGGCAGGCGATTTGTGTGGCAGAGCCTACTCCCCCTGCTCTGTCACTCACCAGCCGATCTCTGATCCTTGCCTGTGCCCCTGATAATCAGAGACTCCAAAATTCCAGTTCTGATGCCTCTGACCAGGTGGTTGGGGACTGGAGAATGTCCATACCCAGGCTGTCAGAAGTCCTTGCTGAAAGGACTTGAGTAGTTATCTAAATTGCCCCCATTCACTGTCCCTTCACTTAATTTTGCTATGCATTCTCCAGGTTGCTGACTCTGAACCATAGACCTTACTCAGGGAAATACTATTCCCCCACTTCTATTCTTTATCATCAGATTTCAAGTTCAATAAAATTGTCAGCTGTGCAGTTCAATTAAACTGGTGTCTATTATATTTAAAGCATTCTTTTGAATTGTGGATGGTAGACATTTGTAAGATATGGTTTCTATCTTCCTAGAGTTTGCCACCCAATGGGGAGACAAACCCTTACTATACCATTAGAAGGAAGAATCTAAACACACGGGTATTAGAACAGAGGTGCAAATAGTATCAATTAATGAAGATTCGTTATTTGTATTGGCTCCCATTTTTAAAAAAAAGTGGATTGATCCAGAAATTAAAAATGAAATCTTATTTTCCATGTCCAAATTTGTTAACAAATAATTTCCACTTTCTCAAGTTATTAAGAATGACCTGATAAGTATTAACCAAGATAAAAGGTCAAAAAGTGGCCTAATTGAGCCAGGTGTCACTACATCTAAAAAATAACATAATCAATCCTAAATCAGACAAAATCAACCTGTACTACCAAGTATGTGGGGCTTTGTGTCCTTTATTTTCTTTGAGTCAAAGTGTGTTCTCTTTTTCTTTAATTTGGGAATTTTGTGTTTTTAATTTTGTTAAAGTCATATCTATGACTCAGATTTGGACCACATCTTACTTTTTCCCATAGCATTTCATTAATACCTTACATCTTATACAACAGCTGCCCTGCTAGAAGCACCCATTGGTTGGGGAGTCTGATAAGGAGTTGGAATCGTGACCATACTGATTGGCATTTGCCACTTCTGCCTATTCTAGAGAAATTTAAGAACTTGAAAAAGGAGACATTTAGATCCTATTTCATCCCAGGACTGGCTGATCTCTCTATGACATGCCAGACATCACAGAAGCAGCAAGCCATTACATCCAACTTAGCTGACTGATTATACAAGAATGTGACCAGATAAAAACAAAATACTCTGAAGCATCTGTTTCTTCTCAAAAAACACTCTTCTATTTCTCACAGGAACCCAGTGCCTGAGCAAACATTTTCTCTTTAACCCTTACTTACTGAGTCACCAGTGGCAAATACAAGGGCTGTATCAACATGTTCCAAATAGGGGAACTGGGGAAGAGAGCAACTTTGGGGCTATTTGCCTGAGCGTGACCTAGAAGAGACTAGTTCCAGGCCAGTGCGGAAGCACTGGATGCAGCTGGGATCTCACGTATCCCTTGGATTGTAAGAGTCCAGCCCTTATGCTGCCTCGTTATTGTATGTATATGTGCTTTGTGCTTTCATACTCCACCGACAAAAGGGACCAGAATTCAGGTATTTTCCCCTAGGATGCCATTTCTAAATTAAGGCAAATTTCGACAGAGTGGAAACCACCCATTCTTTGGGAGTTTCCATACACAATTTTTACCAGAGCTTACTTAATTTGAACTGAGCACTTAAAAATTAAATCCTTACTCAGAATTAGTTGGTGTATATTTAAAATTTTGTGTGAGATTTTTGATAGAAGAAAATGGCTGCCTGAATAAAAAGTTAGTTGACAACATTTCATAAAAATTTTCTCATTCAAAAGACATAACCCAAGCCCTTTCAGTCACAAAAGTGGAAAGATATTTGGTGCAGCAGCTGAGCATTTGGGCTCAGTTAATAGACTCTTTCTAAGCCTCAGTGCTGCCATCTGTAAGATGGGGATGATAGGAAGAATAAGTAAGACCATGTACTAGTACATAGTGCTTAGCCAATGACGTGGTAACAAATAGTGAGGACCTGACAGAACCAGCTGCAATCACTCTGTTCTAAACTTTCCATAGATTATTTAAGTTAAAGGAGATAAAACATGCTGACCAAGTAAAATATAAGATATATGCACAATAGACCTGGGCTTGATGAGGAGAAAAACCACATTACAAAGCAACTGAGTGGACAGTAGCCAAAATATATTTTTCTCTCCCTGCTCTTCTGCAGAATTTAGCAGAGTTCTGAATGAATGTAGTTCACTTCCTAAGCTCTCTGCAAAGACTAAATGATGCCAACAAAAGTAGGCATGTGTGTGGCATGCTTCACAGTCAGCCTGAGAGTAATACCATCATGCCATTCCTAAATGACATAGATACAGTTCAGTCAATCAGAGACTAGTAGGAAAATCTTCTTTTGAGGTGCTATGTTATGCCAAGCCACTGACTACTACAATCAGGATTGATTACAAACACCCAATTATGAGGCATTTGGAACCTGATCTGAACACTAATCTTGTGTCTTGTTCTTCTTCAGGCTTAATCATCAGCCTTGATGAATACTACAACGGCAATTAGTTAAGTTTATTTTGTAGCCTCTTTTACACACACGCACATATGTCAGCGTGCAGGCAACTATCACATTTTATGCTGGAAAGAAAGGAGCTGAGAATATGCATGCTGGCTGAAGCATATGTCTCACTTGGATCAAATTTTAAGTGCCTACTCCCCCAAAAAAATCTGGAAATGCCATGCACATGTTGATTCAATCTGATAAGATTTGAGCTAACCTTCCTTTTAGCTTCTCATAAAGGTTGCTTTTTGTCTTTTGAATGATAGGAACGCTGAACACAAAAGCAACCTTACAATACTCATTTCATTATGATCAAATGTGATTGCCTATAGTAAAAAATAATAAAAAATAATAATTTTATTAAACACATGGGGTTCTGTCCAAATAAAATCAGTGCTAATGGGGGAAAATCAAAAGGAAAAAAGTAGATAATTACCTGCCTAAGTAGTAACTAAGGATGCTGCAGGCAGGTCAGCAGTTGTTCTGAGAAGGGTTCAATCTTACCCATTCAATAGTTTTATAATTGAATTGAGCTTGGTGGTGGTAGTGCCGCTCACATTGCCTATATTGGGAAGTTACTTGAAATCAAAACCAGCAAGAAAAAGATGAGAAAATATAAAGCAAAAAATATTTTTCAGAATTTGCCTTGCATATAAAGTAGGCTCCAGACTGAAAATTTTGTCTTCATTTTTACAAACCATAATATATGCAACAAATACAAAATATTTCTACAGTAGTCACTGAAAAAAATGGAAAATGCTCAGTAGGACTCTGGTTGTTGTTTTATTATTATTATTAGGTAGGGAACAGTGCACATTTTTAATCTGAATTCCACAGAATTTCACTATAGTGAAAGAGTAGTATATATAGACTGTTTTGTCTGATTTTGAAATTTATAAAAATGGAATTGTACAAGTCAGGAGAGCAGATGCCCTTGAGGCCAAATGTTAGTGACTTGAAAGTGAACATAGGGGCTTTTTCTAGCAAATTGGGAATTTTTGCTCTGGATTGGTTATATGAATATGGTAGCACTGAAAATTTTACCAAATTTTATACTTACTTTGTAGATTTTTCTAGATATAGATTATACTGTAATTAAAAGTACATATACTTCTATGTTACATATAGAAAATAGAGAGGTATTTTTAGCATAAAATATCACTCTTTTCCATAAAACAAGGTCTTTGTTTTGGTCTAAGTGATGCTCCAAATCACAAGACTGGGACTAGAGTGAGGCACTTGCCTTAGATACAAAAAGCCAAAGAACTCACAAATCAAGATAAATAATATTTTAATGAATCTTTTAAAAACCAAAACTATTGTAACAATCCATGCTAAACAAAGTGAATAAAGCAAAAACAGAAAATATTACTTAGGGAAGCCATAAATAGAACCTATATTTCCCAAATTGCCAACAAATGAATAATATGCCATTATATAATTAAATTTGTAGAAATAATCAGATTCAAGAAATAAAGGGCAGATTGATTTTTATTCAGTGAGTTTATATTCTATTATAATAAGTGAAATGAGCAGTGTTTCAAAGTTTATAATAATGTAGGTACTTTTAAAAGTATCATTAAAGAAATAATTAATGATATAAACAATTCCTAAACTTGAAATTCATCTATTTAATTATAAGTTTATTGTAATTAAACTTTATATGAATTTACTAGAGTAAAATCTTCCTTTGATTGTATTAAGTTAGAAAAAAGACACATATTATAGGTTATACAAAGAAGAGATTTAAATTCTAGACAGAACTCAGCAAATTGTTTATCTATGCATGCTAGCCTTGTGTCCTAGTGAAAATCCCACAAAACAGCACTGACAATCAGTCACTAAAGTCAGGAACTTGTGAGTAAGAAGACCACTAACGGGCTTTCTCCCCCAGCACTGTCACCTTTTAGACTCTTTTCTGGAGCTTCACATTAATTTTCTTAATGTTTTTAACCCAATGCCTGTGAAATTTTTATTGCTCCCCAGATGACGACATTGGATCTGAATGTAACCACACACCTCTTTACTCAGCAGTATTTGTCACAACCATTATAAATTATCATGCTGATAGGTTGCCTTGCTGGGAAACTGGAAAAGTTCCATAAATTCTATCGTATCAATGACATTCTTGTTTATTATGCAGATATAAAGTTTTATGAGATTCAAGATGTCTGTGGTACCACACTTCACAACATGGAGCATTCTCTGGTGCCAAAAAGAGAACTCATCTTTCCTTCCATTTCCTTAACACCTTCTCCTCTCAGAACATTCTCTAGCCCACTCAACATCAATATAACAATAAAAGCAGGCGGTATATCTAGCCAGAACTCCTAGCACAAAGTTAGCCTTGCAGGCATATGTTCTACTTACGCTCTGCTGAATGATTGATCAATACCCCTTGTTCAATAAAAGAATTCAGCAAGTTATAATACTGTATTCTGTGTTTTTACTGCTTATTTGTAATGAAAACTGATTCAGTGGTGGCATAAACATAGACTGTTGCATTTTAAAACTAATAAGCACAACTTGCACACTAATTTTCCCTAAGGAAACAACAGCCCCCTTACCCTCCCCCGCCCTAATATGCACTTTTGTATTGGGTCAGTCTTGGTGTTATACACATGAAAAGTTGTGATAAATAAATCATACATTATATTGTTAAAATTATGAAGCAGTTTATTTAAATACAAATGAAACAGTAAAATTTAAATGAAAATTTGGTTTACCATAACTAATCTATTTTATTACTTATCCACCTCTATACCTTACAGAAAAATAATTGTTTACTTGGCTCTCAAGGATGTTTCTCAATAAGTAAATGCGCTCAGGAATTTATTTCTTGAGCTTTCGCATGGTGAAAGTTGACTATACAAATACTGATAGTATCAAGAGAAAATGTGGCGTGTATTACATGATCATCCCATTACTGGATCAATATACTCAGTTAGACATATGCTTAATTTTATATTTCCAAATGTTCTAACAATCACCAAGTTGTAAAGATATTGTAAAAAATGGTAATGTCTTGCCCTTGCTGGTTTGGCTCAGTGGATAGAGGGTCAGCCTGTGGAATGAAGGGTCCCTGGTTCAATTCTGGTCAAGGGCACATGCCTGGGTTTTGGGCTCGATCTGCAGTGGGGAGTGGGGAGTGGGGAACGCAGGAGGCAGCCGATCAATGATTCTCTCTCATCACTGATGTTTCTATCTATCTCTCCCTCTCCCTTCCTCTCTGAAATCAATAAAAAAAAATATTTTTAAATGATAACTTCTTTTGAGGGGAGCTTTTAACTTTTCAAAGGGCTCTCATATCTACTATCTCATTATCCACTATAGTAACCTTATGACAGTGGTACAAGCACATATAGTATAGCTGAGAAAGGGAAAGATTAAATATCTCAAGATAACAGTTTTCTCTTACCAAGAATAATGACCAAAAGACCTCTGAATGTGATTTATTATAACTAGTTTTATACCATTTCAAATACAATTTTGGAAGTAGCCTAATATAAATTTTAAAAACAAAAACAAAACCCACAAGAACCAAGAGCTATGTTTTTGTGCATCTAATATAAACTTTTGAAGTCTATGAATTTGTTGTTCTAAGAGTTTCTGGTAGTTTCCACGTTTTGTAGGAAATTCTACAGCCTCCCCCTCCCCCCCCCCCACACACACAAAATTTAAAGCTGTTGATTCTTCTCACAGCCTTTTCAAAAGGAGGTAAGAATTCTGCCTCATTTGTAGAATTTCAACTATGACCTTCAACAATAACTAGTAATCATGTGGAACAACCTGGAGACATAGTAACTACAATGTCTTAAGTTGGTCTTTCAATATTGTTTTTTGATTTTTCACTGATAAAATGATCAGATAACAATACTTCAAAACACGGCACAAAGATACTTTCCATGCCACAATGTTCACTGACTTCATCAGGCTAAAAATAGACTTTCAAGACTGGCTAAGAGATGGCACCTTCACAGAGAACAAACTTTCAGTTATTATAATTAAGAAATAACCTTACTCTAGCATTAAAAAATATCACCATCATAATTACAGAAACAATATTCTTGGCCACATCAGTTCATTGAACTACCTTGCTAACATCACTAAAATCGTCTCTCCCTAGAAAATACAATTATCCATTTTCTTCTCATCTTAAAAAAAGAAAACTAAAATCCCACCATATCCTACCCCATACCATGTTATGGCAAATGTTTATTTAAGGCTTACTGTGTACCAGACACTGCTGTAAGCACTTTATGTATATTAACACACTCAACTGGCTTCCCTTTCTTACATTTCCACTCCAGTTGTGTCCTGGAGCTGGCTTGCACCAGCTCACAAGGACCAACTATATATCTCTTTGCAGCTCTGTGCAGAGTGACATCACAAGGGTAGTTTAAAATTGGCCACGGAGGGAGTATTTATACTACAGAAATTGTCAAACATTTACCAGCACACCACTGCTAATAACCACTGACTATTCTGAATTCTTTAACTACTATATTACACGTATACATGGTCATGATTTTCAGATTAGGAATTAGTAAATGTGAGTTTATTAAAATTTAATAGCACCTTATTTTGGGGAATAATTTCATTTCTTGAATATGTTTTATCAGAGTTTCTTAAAAACACGTCCTATAGCAGTTTAAGTATTGTCAAAAAACAGAAATAAAATAGAAACAAGTCTCTAGGCTGTCTAGGTGACTGACAATGTAAAACCCACCATACATAATACTGACTCCCCCCCAAAACACAATAAACTCTGTTTCTGAGCAGTCACTGTAATACTCTACTAATGACAACTTTCACACAAGATTTAAAAAGTCAATTTAATATCCTGAAGCACTTCTGAATCACAGGACAAAGATTAAATTAGAATCAGCATAATTCTATTGTACTGTAGTGTATGCTGATTACTTGGAAATTGATCAACAGTATATGAATTGCTAATTCTGTATGCTAGAATATTGAGTTAACACTCTAGTTAACCAGATGAAGTCGATACCCTGTCCATGAAAAATTAGTTTACCCCACCAACTCAACATGCTGTTGAGGACTTACTACAGGGGGGAATATTTTAATATTATTTTGTTCTTTCCTAAAAGCGTTATGTGTTTTCAGATAGAATAGTTTTAATAATGACAATGCCTAGATAAGAATGTTGATATCCAGTGAAAGAAGTAATCTATATACATTGTACACAATGATATCAAACTGACCCATTTTAAAACTTGGGAAACATATCCCTGAGAGACACTTTAGAATTCAGATTTAACTAGATTGTTTTCCTTTGTTCAAACTATTTACATGTCTAAACTTCATTAAAAATTGATATTCAGGTTTAAATCTCTGGAGAATACGCCATGAGCAGTAGGGCAGAGTGGGATGATGTGGACAAGACAGAGACGGGGTCTGTTGGCTGTCCAGAGAGAAGAGCAAATCTGGATCTTTGCGGACTGCTGCCTGCACTGTCAATACTTCCCTTCCATACTGTGGAAAACTGAGCACCAGCTTGTTCACATAAAGTGGGGAAATATAATTTAGACTCTCTCTATAGTGTGAATGTTTTCATAATAATGAAACCTGTCATAATAACTTAACAATGCTTAGTAACTTAATAATAGAAGGAGATAGCAAAACTAAAGCAGATGGATGAAATACTGACTCATATTTGAGTCTCCTTTTACTCATTGTGCATTAATAATTATTTTACTCATCTTCAATAAGAGACTTGCAATCGTTTATCTACCATAAAAATTCCCTTATCCAACTTACCCTATATTCCTTTTATTTTCAATGACAATTTTTCTTTGTCATGCCAATAAGATAGAGTTCTTAAATTACAAAATGTGCTACAGATTTGTTACAAAAATATCCAATATTACTGTCGTTCAATGCCACAAATGTTAGTAACTCCCAATATTTAATAAAAACTCAAATGAAAGTTTGGGTTTCTAGTTCTCCTTTTCGAGTGGGGATTGAGGGAAGACACATGTATATACATTTCTTAAAAGCGTTTCAAAACCAAAAGTGTTAACAGGAAAAATAATACGAGTGATTGCACATTTAAATATAATCTTCCTAGTTTGGGGAACTCAGAAATCACTTAACATAATTTAATTTCCATACCCACTGACATGTCATCTGGCCTAGACTGGAATGCCCCCTGGATCCATTTATATCCCAGATTGTACACACAGACTGCCCCCGTTAGACATCGCGACCACTAGATGGTGCTGTGGTGCCCTGTTCAAATAACGTTCTCACTTACTTGCAGTCTCGGTCCTCCAAATCAAAGTGAGGGTTGAAGTTGATCATAATTCTCTGGTATGGTTCTGGAGCCTGAATCAACCATTCACATTTTTCACTTGGGTGATAAGAATGAGGATAGCCAGGAGATGTAAGGTACCCGGGGTTTTCAATTTTTATAGTATTGCCACATTTATCTGTAATGAAAATAACATTTTAGTAGATCTTTCCCTGACAACCAGTTAGGTATTCTAGCATTGTATGTAAATTACCAGCTATTGAGCATCCCATAACGTCGTATGGAGAACTCTGACAGGTCCCTGCAGGTCCTTCAAGTGGGACATATACAGATAGTAACACCCCACCAAGGAATGCTCTTTGATCCCAGGGAAGGCTGGATCAGGAGGAAAGTGAACTGAGATCTAAAATGACTGGATGCCCATCCCCCACAAACTTCTGTCCAAAGAAAAAGGTCTTGTAGCATTAAAAAAAAAACATGAAGTCCCCTCAATGGATGTTAACAGGGTCCCCAGGGAGCTTCTGCTAGACTTAATTACCCCCAAGAAGTGTAATCGAATTAAGTAGCAAGTTCTAAGTGGAAGGTGACTACATAATGCTGTTGGAACCCTTGTGTAGCTTTTGATGATAAGCTTGGTCTGTGTCATTGGTCAGTGGGGATTGGCTTCCAAGACAAACCTTTTCTGTTGTTCTATCTGCCCATAAATCTAAGTGATTGTGTGTTATCTCTGCTCCATTCAGATTAACACAGAACAAAGTCTATTTGGTGAAGCAGAAATAATTCTACTCTATTTCTCCAAGTAAAGTTGCTGGGGCTGGGAGACCAGATCAAAATAATAGGGCAGAAGAAAAACAATTCCAATTATCTACATGTTGAAAAAATCCACCACACTAAGATCTGTCTGATAATACATATGGTAAGCCCCATTCTCACATTCTGGGAAAGGTGAGCTAACTCTTTTTGAGACTTCCTTGCAAAAAACAACAACAACAACAACAAAAAACCAAATGCTGAAGTGATTCATTAATTAAATAAACCAGTCTCCAGGCTGATTTCTTGTTCAGCATAGATTCTCATTGTCACTTTTTATGATGGATTTCATATTCAGCCTGAAATGCAGCTGCATTTATTGATGCTTAATTTTGAGCAATAAAAATTCAGTGAAAGAGGAACAGGTATGAAAGCAGTGAAACATATAAGCCTATCAATCACAAATTTTCAATAATGGTATATATAGATTTTAATATTGCATCTAATAGATTGTTTCCCTGTGGAAAGAGAATAGCATTCTTTGCTCTCAGCATGAATTTACAAGTCTACAGAATTTTATTACAGGAAAACCAGGTCAAATGGAAATGAAAGATGAAGTGCACATCAAAAATGCATAAAGCTACATGCATTACAGAAATTATTTCCCATAAATTAAAAAGAAGACAATATAAATTATATTGTTTTTCTCAATTGCTAGATGTTTCTATGTTTCTTAGACTAGGAATGGCACACTGGTTTCCTCTGCCTTAGCTTTTAAAAGCTTAAGATTTGCCCAGAAGAAATGATGTTGCAACTGGAGTTCAGAATCTCAGCTAATGATCATATTGGACGTTGTTGTGTGATTCTACTCAGACTCTTGCTTTATTTTAAATGTGAAAAAAAAAAAAAACTTGGAAAGTGACCCCATCTCATTAGTCTCCTCCAGCTCTCTGGATATCATGGCATAGTCTGGTATCTGTTACAGGAATGAAATAAAACAGCACTGCTTCTAGTCACTCCACAGAGTCACTGCAGAAGACATTTAGGTGGCCTCAGTACCACACCAGAGCTCTTTAATCTGTGACTTCTGAGAAAGTGACAGTGTAATAAGATAATGTGGACTGCTAGACTCCCTGGCTCTGTTCAATCTCTCTAGCAGTTGATTAAGAAAGAGCAATTTCTAATGACTCTGGACCATTAGTCCTAAATAAGGTTAATGAATTAATTTAGCAGACACTGGGACTCACAGGAGGTGGACATGGCTTTAAGAGGTCTGCTGAGCTACTGAAGTTGTGGTCACTACAAGCACAGCAACATGGCTTTAATTTATCAAGCTCACCAACTCAAGCTCAGGTTCTTAACATCCCCCAGATTTCTGCTAAGAAAAAAAAAGTTTATATATATATATATATATATATATATATATATATACACACACATACACACACACACACACACACATTTATAACATATATAGGGTATCCCAAAATGTATGCACAGATTTTGAATAATTATAAAGGCAGTGCTTATTAAAATACATTTCATTTTCAAAATTGAACTATCAGCTGTTAAAGTGTGTGTACATTTGGGGGGACACCCTGGAGAGAGAGAGAGAAAGAAAGAGAGAGAAAGAGAGAGAGAGAGAGAGGTCACAACCTCAAGTCTGAAAGCTATTTGCATTAGGTTTCAAATCCATCCTGTGAACATCACTACTGATTTAATCTCAGGAGTTGGGGAGGGTGAGTTTCTGTAATTTCTAAAGTCTAACCACCTGAGCGCCTTCAATTGGAGGAGAATGTTATTTTATCCCCTACCAAATTATAAAAATGTGCCACGACCTCAGGTTCAGCACTAAATTGAACTCTGCATTTGCAGTTGTGTGGGTGTGCATGTTTTGTTTCCAAGCCGATCTTTCAGAACACTACTTAGTAGCTGTGGGGATGGAATTTATAGCTTCAATCACAAAACCTCCAAAAAGCATATTAGAAAGATTAACTTCCATCATAAAGATGGGATTTAAATCCCTCCTGGTCTGAACACCCTCCACTTGTGGTCTCTTATTAAAACAATATACCACAGTAAGTAATGGATGGGCTTTTCTTCTAATTACTTTGATTGAAATCTAAACTAAACACGAGTAAATATATATATATTTTTATAAATCTTTATTGTTGAAAGTATTACATATGTTCCTTTTTTCCCCCATTGCCCTCTTACCACCACCCCCCCCCAAGCCTTCACCACCCAAGGAGTAAATATTTAATAATTAGTTAATAATAATTGCTGAAGACTCACTGTAAAGATAATTTCATATCTTTAACTTCACAGGGTAAATGACACATGCCTACAACTAGTTCACAAATTAAAACACATTATTTAGGTTACAGGATGCTGTTTATAACGCAGCACAGCATTCCATTCACTTAACAGTGAGTCCTTGTAAAGCTCAGTGGAAGCTGCAGCTAGGTTAGGGATTTTCAGGTATCCTGGGTGCCTTACACTGTGCACGTCAGATTCCTGTATTGACACTGTAACTTTTATTCATGCTCCAGACGGATTAGGGACGATTTACAAAGGCGGGAGAAGGGGTTCCATCAACCAACCAGCCGCTATCTCTCTCTCAGAGGCACCCACCAGAGGAAACAGTTTAGGGGAGCTGAAGAGAACTAGGGAGTGCTGGTAAAGCCTTCATTCACTTCCAACAGCCATTAGATTTTTGAAAGCGTGTCTCATCTAATTGCCTTTGGGAGGAAACATTATTAAGGTAATTGGAGTGTTGATCTGGGAAGGTAGGCAGAGCTGCCTCGTAGCAGAGAGAGGGAAACCCCCATAGCCAGACCACAAACTTCAGGAGGGAGCCAGAGGGCTGAAAACATCCCTGCCCTAAACCGACCGATCCGATTTCGTTATTTCTCAGCCTGGATAAAAGTTTCCTTCGCCCTTGAGGTGGCTACACCGGGTTCATTGCAACAGCGAGCGCCGCAGGAATCGTAGCTGGGCGGGAAACCGAGCCGGGCCGGGTCGGGCGGCCCGGAGCCCGGGGCGGGCGCGGTCGCCGGCGCCTCCGCCTGTCACTTACCGTTGCGAAAAGCGCTGGCCTGGGCGAGGGCGAGGGCGAGCGCGGCGCCGAGGAGCAGCAGCCCCCGCTCCATTCTCCCTAAGCCGATCCCCGGGCAGGTTCGGGAGAACAAGGACGGGCGGGGAGAACCGAGCCAAAGGGGGAATCTAAACAATCCCAAGCTCTCAAATCCGCCTAGAGCTGTGAAATCCTCAGTCCCCCTCGGAGAAAGGAAAGCAGTCAGGCAGTGACTTCTTCCGAGAGCAGCGCTCCTCTTCTCGTGTCTCAAGTCTCCTGCATCCTGTCATTTAGCTTCGGTTTCCTCTCTCTTTTCCCACACTTGTTCCTCTTCCAGGAGCCACTGCCCGGGCCATGTCTCCAAAGGGGGAGGAGCGGCGGGGGGGGGGGGGGGGGGTGCGTGGGAGGGAAGCGCACACCGAAGCCAATTTCCAGAAAGGAAAAATAAATCCGGCTGGTCTCTGGACCCGCTGGAGCCCCGGAGCTGGCGCCCAGGGGAGGTCCGGGTGTCTGCGTGAAGGAGAGGAGCCAGCAATGAGAAGAACGGAGGCAGCGGAGTTTCACCAACTGCAGCCTCCTCCCTCCCCCCTCCCCTCCCCTCCCCTCCCCGCCACTTCCTCCCCTCCCTTCCCGGAGCCCTTCCCCCACTCCGCCCGCCCCCTCCCCGCACGGGCTGGCCGGTCTGTATCTGCGGGGAGCCGGGAGGAACAAGTTTCCTGGCGAGCGCCTTCCCCGTCCTCGGGTCGGTCCCGGAGGCCCTGCAGGGATCTCCAAGGTGGGGGAGGCGCTAGGGCTGCACTCGGGGCCTGTGTGTTTGGGGAGGGGGGCATCAAGGTGGGCCGGCGACGGGGTCGGGCCTGCGGATCTCGGCGTACTCGCTCGCGACCCCCGGGATGCAGCGAGCGGCTCTCGAAGGATCTATGGGATCCCGCCGCCTGGAGCGCGGAGCGCCGGGGAGGCGGTGGCTGCCTCTCACAACGCAGAGTCCCCCCACGGCGTCTGCGGGGCGAGGAGCGGGGAGCCAGTCCCTGCCACCCCCCCGCGGTGCCACCCGGAGACCTGGGGCCGGGAGCTGAAGGGCGACCCTAGACGCCCCGGGCCAGGACCGCAGGGACCGGGACAGAGCGAAGCTGAAGCCACCCTAGCGCCGGGCGGGGGTCAAGCCGCGCCAGACCGCCGCCTCCCCGCCCCGCCCCGCTCCTGGTGCGCACGGGTGCCCGTCGCACCTGGCTGCCCGGAGATTCGGTATCCTCTCCCCTGGGTCGGCGGGAGTGCCGGAGGCCGGCGGGGCTGCTAGCTGCGGGGAAGGGGGAGCTGTCTCCCGCCCGCGCCCACCCTCACGTCTCGGAGCCCAGGCGTTCGGGGACTGGAAATAAGAGGTGCAGTGGCCCCGGTTTCGGTGCATCCTCCCACGGGAGGGGGGGCAGTGGCGGCGGGGAAGGGTTTGCTCCTGTCAGGGTCCGAACGGCGCCCTTTCCAGGACTCAGGCCTTGGTTACCCCGCGTGGCCCTCTAGCTCCCGCCCACTCTCACTTCCCCTGGCCGCCTCTTGTTCCTCCACCGAGGCTTCCCCAGAACCGCTGCAGAAGGCCTCTGAGGGTATGAATGGCAAGGATATTTCAGGGAATAGACTGGCTTTGGCCACTGATGAGGTCCTTGAGTGGGGGAAATGCCCGCGGACCCCTCCGAAGGAGCTCCTGGGGAAGGTGTGGCGGTCACTAATCTTAGGGGAATTGGCGTTTATGCACCCACGCGAAGGCAGAGCCTTATGGCTAACCTGGTGCAACGAGCTGGCAGAGGTGATTTAGGAATGTTGGCAAGCAGACTCTGGCCAAAGGTTTTGGAGGAAGGACTAGGGCCGGGACCGGAGAAAGGGAGCCCCAGACTCGTGGGCCTCGGGCTGGGACTGGGCGCTCCGGAGAGTCCAGGCTGGGCGGGGTGACGCGTGTCCCCAGGGGTGCACCCGACTCTCTCTCTCTCTCTCTCTTTCTCTCTCTCTCTCTCTCTCTCTCTCTCTCTCTCTCTCCTTCCTCCCCGTCCTACCCCAGGGTCTAGCTTTCCTTCCTTCTCCCCTAGGCCTGCCTGCCAGCTCCTCCAGTTCACCGGGTTCCTCCTTCTCAGCCCTTGGACCCGGGCGCGGGGAGAAGGTGGCAGTACGAGGCTGGGAGTCCAATGCCTGGGCGGAGCGGAGCCTCAGAGGCCGGGTGCAGACCCGCCTCCGGCCTGGAGTGCGGGGGGCGGGCGGGAGGTGAGGAGGGGGCGCCAGCCGCGCCCAGCGCAGTCCCCCGGGAGGAAGTGCTGCAGAGGGAACCCTGGTGCCCGTCCTTAAACCCCTATAGCGGAGTGCACCCCACCAGTACCAGTCCTCAGCTGTGCCAGGCGAATGGCACAAGCATATTTGAGGTGCCTCCGATCTACTCGACCCAAGGCTGGGAGGCAGAGGCACCAATCAGAAACTGGTAGATTGGTAGAGTGGAGGAACCAGGAGGTGCAGCGCCCAGGGCGTCCTGGAGTCACAGGACTCCGTGGCCCGCTAGTTCCAGGAGCACCGTGCCTGGGCGGGGTGAGCCAGGGGACACAAGCCCAAGACTTGAGCTGTGTTGTGTTAGAAACTACCGCAACCAAAGGAGTTGTATGCACACATATTAGCGTAACCAATGGACACAAACATTGGGGCGGTGGGGGCTTGCCCGGGGTGGAATGGTTGGGGGGGGGGTCAATCCGGAGAAAAAGGAGACATATGTAAAACTTTAGACAATAAGAAAGAAGGGAGGGAGGGAGGGAGGGAGGAAAGAAAGAAAGAGAAAGAGAGAGAAAGAGAGAAAGAAGAAAACTACCGCTAATCTTTCTTCCCCTTTCCCTACTGAGTGTGCATTTCCCAGACTGGACCCAATCGGTTAACAAATAAAGCCAACAGGTCCTGCATTCAAACAGGGCCTGTCCCCACTCCGAAACCTCGATCCTCCAGCTCCCTCCCACCTGCCTCTTGAAAGGTGCCTCCAGCGGGTCCCTAGGCAGAAAATATCTGTCTTCTTTCGTGCTCACCAGCTGAACACTTTACCAGGCTTTCTCCAACCAATAAAACATGCACTATGTTCTCTGGGGGAAATATTATATTTAAGTTCTGCCTCACATTTTTCTGGTCGTGGCTGATCTGAGGCGTTTCTAGAGTCCTTAGTTTCCACACAGCACTGGGTAATGGAGCCCTACCTCACTGATTGTTAATTGCCAGCTAGTGGGTTGGTAGAGGGCAAATTGTCCTTGCTAACAACCTCTTTCCTCTGCTGTTGGACTGCAATAATTGCTGAAAGGGTCAGTGTTGTAGTTCTGCAATTCTTCAGCAAGGGAGACAGACCAACCTTTATAGGAGAGTAAGTGACAGAGGAAAATTTTGTCAGTGTTTTGAAGAAAATTAGTAAAAGTAATTTTAAAAATATAAAATAAAGATAAAAAACACAGTTAAGAATTGTATAATGTATCCTAAGAGAATTTTATTTTATTTTGTATTTTTAGTAGATGACTCTGACTGCTACATGGAGAATGGGTTATATGTGCAAGGGAAGAAGTGAAAAGACTAGTTACAAAGTAACTGTAGGAGAATCTAAATAAGAGTGTGAAAAGGATCAGAGCAGTAGAGATTGGGGAAAAAATGTATCCCACCTGCATGTAGAAGATATAATTAACAGGAGAGATGTAGAAATATGCCAGTGAAGAAGAAGGTGTTGTCAAGGATGACCCTTAAGATTCTAGTTTCCATAACTGTATGGGTGGTATGACAGCGAGTCAAGGAAGACTAGAAGACTAGTGTGGAAGGAAGACCATGAGTATGATCTGGTGTAGGTTTAATTTGTTTGTCCCTTTGAGACATCAAATGAGTTAGGAATACAGAGGAGTGGTTTTGGGTTAGAGATATAAATGTGTGTAGTGATATAGTAATATAGTAGGTATAATAATATTATAATTGAGGTGAAAGGAATGGATGGAATTGCTGGGAATTTGGAAAGTTGCTGGGATTGGAAAAGGAGGCCAAGACAGAACACTGAGGAACATTTTAAAGCTGGATTGTCAGCATAAGACAACAAAAGACCTAGAGAATGAGCAGCTGGGGAGAGAGGAGGAAACCTGGGAGACTGTGTTGTCATAAAAGTCAAATAGAAGGAAGATTTCTAAAGGGGAAATTCCAGGGAATGAATGGAAGGTAAAGGAAGTAGGGACAAGGAGCAAAGGTAAACCTTGAGAGGATTACTGAAGAAGAGGAAACAATAGCTGTGGAAGGAAGAGGTATGGAGGGAGTTTGCTTTTTTTCCCTTTTTTCTTTGTTTTTCAGATGGGGTACACTTGAACATTCTTAACCATTCACTGATGGTTAGAATCTAATAACATATTAGAGATGTTAAGAAAAAAAAAAAGGAACAGAAAAGATCATCAGAGTGTACATTGCCTAAGAAGGCAGGAGAGGATACAATCCAGAGCTCAGAAGGACAGATTTAACCTAGATTGTTAAAGCTGTGTAGGAAAAGAGGAGCTGATGGGGGTAATTGCAGGTAAGTTTGTCATTCTGGTAGGGGGCGGTTTCCTCTGCTCCTACTTTCTCCTGTCAGAGTGGGAGAGGTACTAACAGTATAGGGAGAGGAGTGCAATTTGAGTGAAGACCAGGCAGTAGATCACAGAAGCTGCTGTAGTTGCTGCTGTTGTTTTGATAATTTCATAGGTTGAACATTTGGCCTGGGAGCACATTTTCCTAGAAAAATTGGCGAGTCTTTCATAAGACTCACAAAAATCTGCTTAACTGCTACTGAAGTAATAATAGAATTTTAATGATATTATTTCAGTTTTAGCAACTCAAAGTAGGCGCTCAGTTAATTTAAAAAGGGGGAATTTTTCTAACCGTTTTTTTTTTTTTTTACAACAAACTAATGATTATTTCTGTTGATGTACAGGAAAGTATCACTCTAAATGACTCTTTGCAATAATGTCTTCCCCGTAACTATTTTCCTCTTTGTTCTTTATTCTCCTAGAGATGGCCAAAAAGGAATTTTAGATGTTTATTTCCACCTGTACCAGATGTCCACAGACTGGCTTATTTGAATAATTTATGTAAAACACAATCAACATGTTTCTTTAGTTTTGTAAAGTCAAGACCAACCACAATATTACACACATTTTTTACAGATATTTATGTGATTTTTTTTTTTTTTTGCTTGCTTTTAGTTATACAATTTTCTGTTTCAATAGTTCAGTCAAATATATTGGGTGGGCTATGTCAGAGCAAGCAGGAGCACTGCTCAGCACTGCTGCTCTAAGTTGTTCTGAGTTCATATATTCTTCTAAATTCTCCCATTCGACTATGCCAAGCACACAGCAAGTTCCTTCTCAAATCCTTCCCACTGTACTAACTATTGGGAAATTAGTCCAAGTTCCTCCTTTATCCTTTGCTCACTAGACAGCAGGTCACTTCTCGGCGGCGGGGCAGACAGAGAAGCCATGAGAGGTTATGGATTTATAAGAATGAGTCTTTATTTAAGAAGCCAGTGGCCACATAGCCATCAGAAAAGAACAGTCCTCACAGCAAAGTCCATACAGGCAGACAGTTGGACACCAGCTGATGAATACATATCCTATCTAATAAAAGAGAAACATGCAAAATTGACCGTACCTCCGCCACACCCACCAGCCAATCAGGAGTGAGTATGCAAATTAACTCAACAAATATGGCAGCGGCCACAGAGCTGGAGAGAGCAGGAGGCTTGGGTTGCCCCTGGCGATGGAGGAAGCCAAGCTTTCTGCCCGCCCTGGCCTGCCCTGGCCTCCGCTCAAGGCTACAAAGTTTCAATTATAGAAGATAAATAAATCCCAGATACCAGGGCCTCTGCTTGGGTCACTGGGGGGAGTGGCCAGCCTGAAAACCACCACAGGCTCCTTTCCCAGGCCACCCCACGCCCCAAGGGAACCCCCACCCTGATCCGGGACACCCTTCAGGGTAAACCAGCCGGCCCCCACCCGTGCACCAGGCCTCTATCCTATCTAATAAAAGAGTAATATGAAAATTGACCTCATCCCAACACACAAGATGGCTGCTCCCATGTGGACACAAAATGGCCGCCACAAGATGGCCAGCAGGGGAGGGCAGTTGGGGGTGACCAGGCCTGCAAGGGAGGGCAGTTGGAGGTGATCAAGCCTGCCTGGGAGGGCAGTTAGGGGTGACCAGGCCAGCAGAGAAGGGAAGTTGGGGGTGACTGGGCCTGCAGGGAAGGGCAGTTAGGGTGACCAGGCCTGCAGAGGAGGGCAGTTAGGGGCAATCAGGCTGGCAGGGGAGTTGTTAGGGGGTGATCAGTCTGGCAGGCAGAAGTGGTTAGGGGCAATCAGGAAGGCAGGCAGGTGAGCAGTTGGGAGCCAGCAATCCTGGATTGTGAGAAGGATGTCCGACTGCCCGTTTAGGCCCGATCCTACCAGGATCGGGCCTAAACGGGCAGTCGGACATCCCTCGAGGGGTCCCAGATTGGAGAGGGTGCAGGCTGAGCTGAGGGACACACACCCCCATGCACGAATTTCATGCACCGGGCCTCTAGTCTTTTCTATAAAGCAGCATCAGTCTCTGTACCCACAGTATCATTTGAGCAGCCGCACACTTCCCCTTAGGCTTAACGCCTCATATCATAGCTAAGCTCTCTGGCTCAGTAGCTTCTCCTATATCCCCTGCCCAGCTGATCTGGCTGGTTAACATGATAGCTATATCTGAGCTTTCCCTGAGCTCTTAGCCTTATATTGTAGCAGTATCAGCTCTCAGCTCCGTCTGAGCTCCCCTTTCTCCTACACACATAGGAGCTACATTCTCTGTGCCTATCGCTTCTGCTTCTCTGAGCTCTCTCTAGCTCTGCTTTGTTCAGCTGCTCTTTCTAGTGGACTTCTTCACCCACTCCAGCCAACTAGCTGGTCCTTCCTTGTAGGTTGTGATCACAGAGAAAGGATTCAAAGGTAGGGTGCTTTCCTCCCCAGGGTAGCTAATTATCTTTAATAAAATCCAGATTGGCTCCACTTGGATTATTTGCCTGCTCCTGGTCCAATCAGTTGTCAAGGGAGATGAGTGACTCCTGTTAGCCAGCCTGGGACACTTGCCCACCCTCACTGTAAGCATGAGGGCACATGATGGCCAGAAGACAGAGAGGCAATTTTCAAGAGAAAGGGAGGCCCTCTGTATTCTATGAAGAAAGGGGAAAGAATGCCAGGTTATCAGAAGCCACACGTGTCCACTATTCAGCAGACCACTCTCTGCTTATTGTTTGTTGGTTTCAAGTGAGAGTGATGAAACTTTCAGTTCTTCGTTTTGCACTACTATAGAGGTGTTGTATTTGCTTTGCTTTTAGGTTTTTATCTAAATATACACCTGTGGCAGATAGCATGAATCCATAGTTTTTATTTCATACTCTGAGGCTAGTACTTCATTAAGGATTTGCTGTCAGTAAAACTATAAAGCAGGTGAAGAAGTTTAACTCTATCTCCTTTTCAGGGAATGCCCTGCATTTTTAAAAAAATATGTTTTTGTTGATTTCAGAGAGGAGGGGAGATGGAGAGAGAAATAGAAACATCGATGATGAGAGAGAATCATTAATTGGCTTCTTCCTGCACACCCCCTACTGCCAATGGAGCCCGAAACCCAGGCTTGTGCCCTGACTGGGTCCTGGTTCATAGGTTGACACTCAACCACTGAGCCACACCAGCTGGGCTATGTCCAATATTTTATTTTCTTCTCTGTGCCCCCTCACAAAAACCTTTAAAGAAATATTTCACTTTATATAATAGCATCATACTTAATTCCTAAAAGGTGAGATTTCAGGGCCATGTTATCCAAGTGGGGAAGGTTTTAGAGGCAAGGAACCTTCAGGATTTCCTTATAAGAATACTGAATAAGGTATCTATGTACACTGGTATCAGAATACACCACTGGGTTTCAGAAATTTTGAACTGCCTTTGAAAGGGGAATAAAGACATATTTAATCTGGAAGATTGCCATGAAGACACATCCTAAGAATCACTTATAAAATAATTCATTATTTTCAATAAATGCAAAGGGTTTGGGGTGACATGATTGGTGGACTCCAGGTATGAACAGCATCACATCATAAAAGGAGATCAGAACAGTATGTTTTCCTGCAAATCTTGTGAGGTATGTTTTCCTGATGCATGCTAAACCTCATGGAACATAAGAATTACTTGACTATATTGAGATGTTTTTGAAATAGACACATACACATCTGATCTGTAGTGCCAGTTTGTTTATTTTTACACAATGTTACCCTTTAAAAATGTTAAAGTACATGCTTAAATAGAGATGAAACAATGTCAGGAAGAGTCTGACTTATGAAAGTATATAACAGAAAGCACAACAGATTCTGAATACTGTGCTGAGAGTCAAGTCCCTCTAGCACCACTCTGCAATTCAGAACATAATGCTCCATCCTGAGAGGCTGCCAGTGTTTTCATCTGTGAAAGACAGGGATTGAATTGAGTCATCTTTTAGGACCTTATCAGTTGCATAATTTAATGATTGTACTGTTTTGTGAACAGTCTTTTGCTTTTAATAAATGTTTGTTTCTTCTTTAAAGATTTTAAAATAGGTTTTTAGAGAGAGAGAAAGGGAAAGGGAAACCTCAAGGTGAAACATCAATGTGCTGCCCCCTGCATGTCCCCCACCTGGAACTGCAACCCAGCATGCTCTGGGACCTGGAATCCAACCTACAACCCTTTGGTGCTCAGACCACGCCCAACCAACTGAGCCACACCGGCCAGGGCTTGTGAGAAGTTTTTGAAAATATTAGAGTGGGTGTGTCATCATCCAATATTGTGTGAGGCTCTGAATGTATGGAGTGCTGTACCCAGATGTCACATGCCTCACTCTGACGGACTCCTTTGTACTTCTGATATTTGAAACCTTCTCAGTATATTTCCTTTCTGAATTGTGTTACTATCATGGACCATCAAGCTCTGAAGTGGACATAAAGACCCCTAATGTACTATCAGAGCAATGACAGAGAATGACCAAAGCCACAAGAGAAAGTCAAACAAAAAAAACCCACAAAACTCAGAGACAGATACCTCTCACCAAATCTCTTCTCTGCCTGATCTCTCTTGCATATAGAGTCAGTAGTTCTATTCAGCTTGGAACAAAAGTACTTATTTTATAAAGGACTTGTGAGTTAAATAAATCAAAACTTTAAGGAAAAGATTTCTTGAGAAAATATGGGTTAAAGCCTGTCTGTTCTTCTTTATGATTCTCTGATCATGTGCTCTTGTGCTCCTGCAAATGGTCTGCCTTTCTAGATAAACCCATCAATGGAAGCAGAATGTAAGCTGGGTTTCTGCTCCTCTATCCCACTTCCAATCAGGAGAGCAATAACAGAGCATCGCTGGTGTTAGGTCAAGTTGAAGACAAATAAGGACAAATTGGGTTGTGGCTCTAGCTTTATATTGACTCTAGCTTCTATGCCAGGGTATATTATATTTTGGAGTATTTTTTAGTTGAATCATGCTTAAGTGCAGACTTGCTCATGAGGTTGGGCACTCTACTGAGAACCATGCTTTTGACAGATAAGTTTTCTGAAGCAATTTTTGATTCTTTTTAGAAATAGTCAATTTATACTGATTCAGCTATGGCTGAGTGCAGCATATATTCTCAATATCATGGAGTCTGGGAAGTAGGTTTTGTTGCTAACACAGAAATATCCCTCCGTGTTATGCTGGCCCAAAGCGTGAGAGGGTCAGAGGAGCTTCTTCATCCAACAAACAGAGCATACCTTTGCTGCGATTTTGACAACCACATTTCTTAGTAAAAACTGTCCTTAGAAAATAGCATAAATAAAATGAAGTTTTACAAAGACTTCCAAAACATTTCACCTTTTCTCCTGAGGCTATAATGTCTCCTGACTTTAAAATCCATTTTCTTGTTCCTCCTGAGTTTTCCCATTTCATGCTCCCTGTAAGTTTCTCTATAAAATAAAATAAGCCTGTATAAAATGGGTAATGAGGAAATCATTGCCTTAATTGAAGGTCATATCTACAAAGACCCAGGTAGGTGTACTCTGGCTGATGGAAAAATCCCTCAGAGTGGCATCCTGCTGCACTAAAAGAGTGGCTTCATTGTGATTTGTCAGAACCATGTTGGCCCTGCTTGCCATCTAACACATTGTTTTTCTTAATCTCACAACCAGGTAATTTCCATTACTAAGGACTCCCCACACTTAAAGGGGAAAAGGAAGGGTCCCCACAGGCTTCCATTTATTAAGCACAAACACTTTTACAGTATTAAGTGCAAGTTCTCAAATCTCTTGGTGTTGAGCTCATGCACTCTACACAATGGTGACCTTTAGTTTGTCCCTACCAGGTCCTTGTTATTTTTTCCCCTAGTCTTTTAATTTATGTTTATTCGTTATTTTAAATTGATTTTTAGAGAGGAAGGAAGAGGGAGAGGGAAAGGAAGAGGGAGAGGGAGAGAGAGAGAGAGAGAGAGAGAAACATCAATGTGAGCAAAACATTGATCAGCTGCCTCCTGCACACCCCCTACCAGGGATTGAGCCAGAAACCTGGGCATGTGCCTTGACTGGGATTGGACCAGCAACCTTTTGTGCATGGTACACCACCCAACCAACTGAGCCAGACTGGCCAGGACCCTAGTGTTTTTATTTTAAAAGAATAAAAGAGTGATTTTTTTGTTTATTTATTTGTTTTCTTTTCTTTTTGATTATTTTTAATGTCTTTGATGTTAACACACTTTTTGTCTAAAGCAGAAAGAACATTCTAATGCCAAAGATACTATGCTTTCAATAACTTGATTTCCTGAACCGCTGGAGGTTTCTGGGGTTTGTTAGACTGCAGTGGAAGCATTTTATAGGGGCTCCCATGACAGCTTTATTAGCTAGTAGTTTCACCTAAAAAAGCCTTCTTAATTTGCTGCCTTTTTTTGTGTGTGTGCCAATTTACTGTTTGTTTCTATAGCTACAACTATTAAATATAAATTCCCAATATCTTAGTTCCTCTTCTTTCCCTAGTGGAATATTTTCAATTGTGTAATTTCAGCGCCTGCTGTGTATTTTGGATGATTATTATTATGTGTGGTTCCTAGTCTAGGAATGGATTATATTCTAGATATCTGTTTCAAAATTAGTTGGTTAAAATCCTACATGGTTCCCCACAGAAACAATGTCATAAAAGATAGGCCACAGGCCAGTTCACCAAGACATTTTAAACTCACACATTGCTGAATTTTCATTATTGATAACCCTGAGCTGTGAGACCATTATGACACTAGACCTGGTTATTTTTGAGAGGGGTAAGGATACTAAGTCAACAGGGTACAAATGAAGAAGGCTCACAAAAGCCAGTCTTTGGCAGCTGGGTTTCTATCCTGAAATTGCAAGGGGATTTCCTAAAGCAATGGCTTGGTTGGGATCCTAACAGTACTTATATTTCTGGAAGTAAGAGCTCTAACAACTGAGAACATCAATGTGAAGACGAGAGTCAGAAGGAACAGATATCATCAGTGAGGAGGGCCAGAGATGTCTTTGTGGTCTAGAGCAGTGGTTCTCAGCCTTTCTAACGCCGCGACCTTTTAATACAGTTCCTCATGTTGTGGTGACCCCCAACCATAAAATTATTTTCGTTGCTGCTTCATAACTGTAATTTTGCTACTGTTAATGAATTGTAATGTAAATATCTGTGTTTTCCGATGGTCTTCGGCTCTACAGTAGCAGTTCTCAACCTATGGGTTGTGACCCACAGGTTGAGAACCGCTAGCAGGGTCAATTTGTATATTACCCTTTTATTATATAGGATAGAGGCCTGGTGCACAGGTGGGGGCCGGCTGGCCTGCCCTGAAGGGGGCCCCAGATCAGGGTGGCGAGTCCCTGCTGGGGGCGGGGCTGGTCTGGGCTTGGGGCCACCGGGGGTTTGCAGGCTGGCCACACCCCCAGCTTTGTCAGAAGGATGTCCAGAATGACATCCAGAAGACATCTGGTCTACCGGTCTAATTAGCATATTACCCTTTTGTTAGTACAGATGACTTATTTGGAAGTTAGGAGCATAGTCAATGTAGGTACAATTACAATTTTAAAAGTAACCATATTTCATGATTATAGGATCATTTGAAACTTTCATAGATTTGAGATCACTTTTCAAAGACTGTGATTACTTTTCTCTAAATCCAAAGACATTTAGTTCTCTTTCCACAAATCATGTCTTTATGTTTTTGCTATTGGATGAAAATGGTTATGTACAATGTACTCTTTCTAAATTTTCAATAGTAGATTTGGAGGATTATTATCATTATCCTAAACTCTTCCTTTCTTGACTCAGTGATAGTTTTTGCAGTTTTATTTAGCCTTTTAAAAGTAGAATAATGTATCTAAGTATAAAGTTAATTGCAAAGTGACCCCAGTAGCTTTTGCTTCATAATTGCTATATTGTGCTACTTATAACACCAATTGCTGTTGTTGGGGGCCAAATGATCATTTCAAAATGATTCCAATAATCCAGAGAGACATTTAAGAAACATTATCCCAGCCGAAACCAGTTTAGCTCAGTGGATAGAGCGTCGGCCTGCGGACTCAAGGGTCCCAGGTTCGATTCCGGTCAAGGGCATGTACCTTGGTTGTGGGCACATCCCCAGTAGGGGGTGTACAGGAGGCAACTGATCGATGTTTCTAACTCTCTATCTCTCTCCCTTCCTCTCTGTAAAAAAATCAATAAAATATATTTTTAAAAAAAGAAACATTATCCCATCTTGTTATAATTTTTCAGATGTGTTCTTTTGCTGACAATAGTTTTGTAAAATCTTTATGATTGCTCCTTTTGTCTTGAATGTTATAGTCTAGACATATTTAGACAGTTTGCTTTGATGTCTGATATATCCTTTAGGTCATCAGAAAGGCTAGCTCCTCTCCCTAACACCCGTTTTCTGTCTCATATGTCTAAGGTGGAGTTTAGAAGACCTGAGAGATGTGATCAATAAGCCATTTTGAGAATTGCTCAGAACTCCATTTTATTTTATTTTTATAAAAACAACCTTTAAAATCAGAAACCCTGGCATAGCACTCTCCAACTGTGTCACAGAAGGACAGAAGTATGTTGGTGCTTTTTTCTGTCTATTTTTGTCTCCTACCAAATCCTAGCCCTGGAAGGGAGCTTTAGAAGTCATCAATCTGTTCATTTTCAACATCATAGAGAAGAGACAATCAACTCTGTTCTAAAAGGCTAGTCACCAGAAAGTATTTCAAAATTAACAAATATTTGCGCTTACTATGTATATAGAACAGCATGGAGACAAACACCAAAAAATATAATACACCCCAAGAATTTTTCATTTTGTTTGGAGGGGATAGGTACATATGTGTACATTAAACAGCCTTCAGAATCTCCTGAATTTGGAGTAGATATAGCTTCTTGGTCATTGCAAATATGTCCTCTTGAAACCACTGCCTTTGATCCTGTCAGTTCATCACTGGGGAATTTCAATTACTAATAAATTTTACCCATTTCTAAATTCTAAGGGCTTTAACATATGATAATTAAGTCTATAGAGAATAAATGACTATTCTAAAAATAGCCTGAATATACATTTTGGCTTTATTAATTATTAACAGTGTGACCTTGGAAAAATTACTTTATGTTTTTCCTTTTAATAGCACATTTACAAAACAGGAAAAAAATAAACACTACCTCATAGGTTTAGGAGAGTTGCATGTTTAATTTTCAGAATAGTGCCTGATATAGGGTAAGAGACCATCATATTAAATGGTGTTTGCATGACAGTCATTTAAATATTTGACTATACCTTAAATGAAACCTCTCCATTTGTATGATTAATAATATAACTTTATTCAATTGTTGATCATAGAATGCAAATTCATAACTGAATGAGTATTCCATGTTGGTTATTGATGTCACTTTTACTCCAAATATGGTATAAATAGAAAGAGTAAGTCAATTACGATGTTCTAAATAATATACTCTTAACATTTTATACAAAGTTTGCAAAAGTGTTTTAGCAAAAAATGGTAAACAAAACAAAATTTCTTTCCTTAAGGATTTTAATGTCTTAATGTCTAGTAAGAATGGCAGGCAAAGAAACAATTTGCTTGTTTCCTCTTTCTTTTTTGTTGCTGTTTATTCTCACCAAAGGATATTTTTCCATTGATTTTTAGAGAGAATGTAAGGGAGGGAGAGAGATACAGAGATATAAACTTGGATGTAAGAGAGACACATTGATTGGTTGCCTTTTGCATGTGCCCCGATGGAGCCTTGGGATCAAGCCTGCTAGTAAGATACAAACCCTTGACCAGAATCGAATCCGAGACCTTTCAGTCTGAGGACTGATGCTCTAACCACTGAGAAAAACCATATAGGACTTATTTCCTCATTCTTTAATGTGAAGGGCCAACCATGATCACCAAGCATCTGAGAAAAGCCTGCAGCTTGAAAGTGAAACACCAGAAAAGAAAAACAACCCCAAAGGAAAGAGAGAGATTTCAGGGAGAAAAAAAGATAACAGGAAACTATGACTAGTATGCTCAGAAAGACTTGGGAAGATATTGCACCTCAGGATGAGGCAAGGAACATGTGAGAGGAACACAAGATGAGTATCAAGAGGTCACTGAAATCAGATAACAGGGGCCTTAAATTAATTTTATTGATAGTGTTTTTTAAAAGCTTAAGTTTGTTCTGGACTTTCGCTTCCATTTTTGTGAAATGCTTGAATTGGTCTGTGACCAAGTTACCATTGTTCCGATCCCATGTATATAGTCTTTCCCAAACCAAGTTCATTGGTGAAGGCCTAGTGTTAGCACATTAATTTCTTTGGAAGATATCCAGTTGTATTCCTTGATAGATAATTATACATGTATATATATTTGTGTGCATGCCCAGTATTATGGTTTTGTTTTCTGCTCTGTTTTAGACACTCCTATCTTTTTAGCTGTATATATACTGCAGCATGTAGGATCAAATGACTTTAGGGCTTGAGAGCTTAAAAATTTCCTCATTTTGCAAATGAGAAAACTGAAACTCAGAGATGTTTCCCTAGGTCACACAGTAATTTAGGGGCCCAGTTCAGTTCTATTGGTCTCTGATCTGATAAATATTAAATAAAAACTATAGAAGGTGTAGAAAGGCAGAATGGACTTTAGTGGGAAAGGGACTTGAGCTGATCCTTAAAGGATGTATAGGAATGACATAACAGTTTCTGTTCATGTCTAAGTGTAGGCTAGAGAGAATTAGATAACTATAGAAAAACTGTTAGAGGCATAAATGTGTAAGATTTGTTTGATGACAGTGAGTAAATGAGAGAGAAGGTTCATGTAATAAAGTAAGAGAACACGAGGTTGTAGCTTGCATATGAAGGATTGCTAATGCCAAAGAAAAGGATTTTATACTTTATCCTGTAAGCAATTAAAAGTAATTAAAGGTTCACTGAATAGAAAAGTAGCATGTTTAGTAGAGTCTCAGGAAAATGTATCTGTGTCATTAAACAGGATTGATTATATTACACGAAGAGTGGACACTAAATGGCGTCATGGAGATCATCTACGAATAAGGAAAACTAATATTCTCTTCAGGAAAATTTTTCTATTTGGAGCCATTACATAATAAGACATGGAGAGGGAAAAAACACAGATAAGCACTTCACCTTGTTTTCTAAATGGCTTTTAAGATGTATAGATATACATATGGAAAATATATACTAAATTATAGATATAGATCTTAAGGAAGAAAAAAGTATATATGGAAAAAATATATACTTTAATGCCTAATTTTTTTTTGAGGTTTCTGCTTAAAGTACAATTGCACAGTTGATCTTTTCTGGCTTTCTCCATTGACTTTCTAGACATTCTTTTTCCCCTTGTTCTTTTCCATCTGTACTATTGATATCACTCATTTCTTTTTTTCTTACTACATTTCACACTGTGATCTCTGTAAATCCACTCTTAGACCTCTCTTCTTCACACTTCAAATATTTCTGGTTCAATTCAGTAATATCTCTGGCTTTAGCTCTCACCTATAATCTATGATTCCTTAAATCCATCATGATTTCTCTACTGAACTTAAACCTGTATTTTCATCTGCTCAGCCCACTGCCAATTCAAATCCAAGGGGTCCCAAATAATTTTATCTCAATCCACTTCTCCAAATGTTTCCACTTTTGGACTCCTCCTCTTGGTTATAGTTTCCATCAAGATATCAAAACTGGGAACTAGGAGCTCTTTATGGATCTTGGAGCCCTGCTCTGGTTCTCCAATCCAACTTATTGTACCACTGTTTAAAAGATCACATCTGCTTGAACAGTTTTTGTGGTTCCTCTTCATGTATAGGATAAAATTCACACTCACAGTAGGATAGAAGTGTTCCTTAACTAGTCTCATACTCCACCCTATTCACCATCTTGCTTTAGCAACTCCCACTTTTATGCCTCTGAAATTTGCTCACACATTTACCTCCTCATTCTTCAAAGCTTAATTATAATACCAGCTCTCCTGATATTTTCCCAGGGGTCACTAACTAGGATTAGTTCCCACTCTGTGCCCCTGTTATTTTGTTAGCTCTTCTTACTTGGTGTTCTGGTTACCAATGTGGTTTCTGCCTCCTTTAGTAAGCTACAGAAACCTTGAGAAGAGGAGACTTACTTTATTCATTTTTGTGTCTTAGGGCCTAAGAAGTTACCATATAAAATTCTGTTAAATTGTATAAAGAAAAGGTTTATATGGGGGATATTTTCTTTCTGATGTTATTCTAATTATTAGAAGACATGGAAGGCCTAGGAGGAGAGCTGACATATAATGAAAATCTATTTGGTGCCATATACTACAAAATGTGGTTTATATATTCTTTCATCTGATCTTCACAGGGACTTGTTAAAATTAGTGTTAATATCCCAGTTACATATAAGCAAAATGAACTGCAGAGTTTGTGTCACTGTCAGACTCTAATTTGTAAATTCCAGGTCTTGGAACCCAGTGAAAACTAGGACAAGGACTCAAATGTTACCTTGATGTTACCTCAAATCCATAGACATATTAAATGACTCAGAAGAACATAAAGTGGTTTGAGTTATATGGAAAAAGCTACATAAATATGATAACGCCATTTTATTATTCAAAAACCTTTCAATTGCATTGTTTTTGCAGACAAATTAAATTCCAGTTCTTCAGGCTAGCATTTAAGAACCTCAAAACTAGATTGTGACATTTATTTCTGCTCTTCACTCCCATTAATTCCACATAAACGCTCTGTCCTGCTGGAATAAACATCCTGGACATATGCATCTTTCTACCTTTCTACCTTTGCTCAGTCTTTCTCCAACCTGGAATGGACTTTGTCAGGAATATACTTGCAATGTTAATTATCTTCCTTGGTCTTATTATAATTAAATATATGGTTTCTTTAAACATTTGGAAAAATAAAATTATTAATGGTTCCTTCTCCTTGCAAACTGTGGTGGTTCAGGAATGTCAGGCTAGAAAAATTATCCTAAAGAAAAACACATTCACCTCAATAAATTAAAAAGGAAAAAAAGAAGGTTGATACTTTCATCAACATGATAAAACATTGCTAAATGTTGGAATAGAAACATTGTTTGTAACATGGAGAGATTATAAAATTTTAAAGATATATAAAGTTTTTTAAACAACCAACCTAAGAAATCATTCTGAATAAAGTTGACATACTCATAAACTTATTAATCTAAATTTTCCTCACTATTTTTTCACCCCATCCCAGGTCAGTTATCTATAGTCCTGGCCTTGGCAAAATATCAGGATTGTCCCATTCAACTGTCTGCTGGATTTGGTTCAGGATTAGCCACAACTCTGTACAACTGTCCATTTTTAGTCTATCTCTGGGCCAGCATGTATAGTACAGTAATTACACAGTTACACAATAGAGCATAATATATATTTCCCAGCACATTCAACTCTGTTTTTTTCTATTACAATTCACTAACAGAATAGGGGGTGAGACAGAGCATTTCTAAGGATGACTGAAGCACAGCTGTTGAGTGAATCCTTCTTACAAATGTAAATGGGAGGATGGGAGCTGACTTCAGAGCCACTCCAGAGCTGGCACACTCTGGGATCATTCCCCCACTCCTCCTTGTCCCCAGAAGCATATCTACTTTTGTTCAAATAAATTTTTTAAAAATATGTTTTTGTTGATTTTGGAGAGAGAGAGAGGAAGGGAGAGGGAGATAGAGAAACATTGATGGGCTGCATCCTGCACGCCTCCTACTGGGGATTGAGCTCTGCAACCCATGCCATGTGCCCTGACCTGGAATCAAACTTGCACCCTCTCAGTGCATGGGATGATGTTCAACCAACTGAGCCACATCAGCCAGGCCACATTTTTCATAAGTTAAGTTACTCATGGGTTGTATGTAAAACCGTTTTTCTAGTTAAGCAATGGCAAATGTGTGCTATCAGAGAAATAGTACTTTAAATTATGCCTGTTTGAGCATCATGACTGTCTTCCTCAGGGCGTATATAAAGTCTCTTGGAGAAAAAGAGAAAAGAAAAGAAAAGAAAAGAAAAGAAAAGAAAAAAATCAAATGACTTTGGGCACAGAGGGTTATTGTAGTCATAATCTGTTATCTGAATTCCAAACTCAAATAGCTCTGAAACCTTTTAAAAATTTTATTGGCTACTCATTTGAGGCCAAATCTGACCAGATCTGAACTGACTTGGCAAGATGACCTAATCTGATTTGTTTTTAGGCTATTAATAGTCCTTATTTATCCCACTTCATATGAAGGATAATAGTTTTGCTACAGAAATATTAATGTTTTTGATTAAAGAATGCCACCTCTATCCCATTGGGATATGACATGTATACCATATTTTCTACAATTTGAAAAATTCTGAATAGTGAATATATTTGGCTATCAGAACTTTCAATAAAGCCAAATAACCTATAATAAAAGAAAAATTATCTTGATTTTAAACATTCCTCTTTTGAGACAGCACAATGATCCCTCTAACTTACATGCTCTTGGGTCTCACACCAGTGATTCTTAAATGTTAGCAAGATCTCAAATCTATGGATCTCCCTTCCTTCCTTCCTCACACAGCCTAATATCCATAGCCCATCATTACAATCACTTCCTTCCTTTTTTCTGCCCCTCATTCCCTTAATTGAACTTGTGAGGCATATCTTCATTCTTGTTTCAACCAATTGCCCATCTACTCTGTCCTTTACCAAAACAGCTGAACATTGGGAAAAAATTACACGATAGTACTGACTGGTCAAACTTAAGTTGATAACCACAATCTCTATCAGACACTGTTGGACAGGTCTGCTTTACTTCCTTGGTAGTTTTTCTTGTCTGCTTGTATATATGACTATGTCATACCTTCTTATCTCCTAGTAAAATATTTACATTTAATTATCCATGCCAGTCAGCTGATTACTTTAACTCATATTTCATTGAAAAGTATAAGCAGAAAACAAAAATTATTTGACTTTCCTCCAACAATCTACCAACCTAAATACTATCTGTACCTGTCTAACCTAACCTAACCTAACCTAACCTAACCTAACCTAACCACCCTAACCCATACCTATGTAATATTCCTTATTTCCTACTTTAATAGAAGAACTATCCCTGTTTCCATCTAAAGCCATCTCCTCCATCTACTTCTCTGACTTTCTCAAGGACTTTGGTCCTGCTCGCCTGCTCCCTCCTCTCCTTGCATCATCAATTTATTCACTGACTTTTTCTCACTTGTACTCAAACAAGCCATAGTATTTCCTATATCCCCTCCACTCCATTACTCTGGTTTTCATCACAAGACAATTTAAGACAGAAGTCATTGACATCATCCCTCTGCTTTCTCCCCTCATCACAATTCCACATTGTGCTATCCCTGCCACCATACTGTTGACATCACTCTTGTCAAGGTCACAATGACCTGCAGGTGGCCATATGCAGTGGTCACTTCTCTAGCCTTACCCTAATCTTTTATTTGTCCCACATTTTACCTTTCTTTTTTAGAACTGCTATCTTCTTTCAGCTTCTACTAACAACACAATCTTCTAATCTCTCTCTCTCTCTCTCTCTCTCTCTCTCTCTCTCTCTCTCTCTCTCTTTAAAAAACAATTTCTTCCATATCCTTTGATGCCTGCCCAACCTCTACAAGTTGAAGTGTCTCAGAACTCAGTATAGTGCTCCTTTCTCTTTCTTATTTCACTTAATGATCTTATACACTCCCATGGCTTTTGTGGGAACCATGCCAGAGTCCCCAGACAGTCAAGGTTAATTAGAGTGTGGAGGCCTTGTTGATAGTATGCTGGACAGCCAAGGCCACTCTGAACATGGGAATCTTAATCAAATGTTCAAAGCTAAGATACCATAAGCAGCTGTAAGGCCACAGTGATCTCATGGTACGCTGTGCAATTCTATAACCCAAATAATTGATGTCACTGTTGGCAACTAGCCTCTTTTGTGTAAGTAATATTAAAAATATATTAAAAATGCTAGAGAGCTCTGATGAAGCTGAGAATTGGTACTGCTACGACATAAGTCTAAGAGCTCATAGAGAGCTCAGATATAGCTACCATGTTAACCAGCTAGTTTGCTGGAGTATGTGAAGAAGTGTGCTGGAGTGTGCTACACAGAAGTCTAAGGCTACAGAGACCAGCCAGTGTGCTGGGCAGAGGAGTGTGCTGGAGAGAGGGGAGAGGCCAGGGAGGCTGGGAGAAGCTGCTAAGGCAGAGTGCTCAGATACCACTACGATGTGAGGCAGTGAGTCTAGAGGCAGCTTGTGGCTGCTCAGAAGCCTCTGTAGGCAGAGAGGCTAATACTGCTGATGTGTATCTGTTTATTAGCAGGTGTGTGGCTACCTGTAAAAGACTTTGCTGTAAGGAACTGTTTTGTCTAACGGCTTATGGTCACTGACTCCTGCAATAAAGACTCGTTCTTATATACCAACAACTTCTCGTGGCTGCTCCATCTAAGGCCTGATGTCCCAGGAGGTCCAGCCCCAGGCAGAGGGGCTCAGATCCAACAGTTAGTACAGTAGGGAGGGTAGGAGAAGGAACCTGCCCTGTGCTTGGCGTAGTCAAATGGGAGAATTTAGAAGAATATATGGACTCAATGCAACTCAGAGCAGCAGTGCTGAGCAGTGCTCTTGCTGTCTCTGTCAGCTTTACTTAAGGCCCCACACTTGACACCCCAAGTAGCCCTGGTCCTGAGCCTTGCTTTGATCCACATATCTAATTGTCAGTGTAACTCTCCACTGGGAAGTCTATTGGGCACTTTAAACAACACTCAATCACAGAATCCTTCCCACCTGAGCGGTAATTCCCCAGTATCCCCCCCCATTGGTACCATTCATCTGCTGTTCAAGCCAAAATCTAAATTCCTCATTTTCTTAACTGCTAAATACAATCCATTCGCAAGTCCTACCATATTCACACCTAAAATGTGTCTCGATTACATTCTCTCCTCTCCATTTTCCTACTTTAAACTCCAATATATCACACCTAAACTTTTATAGTAACCTTTGTATGTCTTCCTAGTGTACTCTCACTTCTTTATAATCAATTATCTACATAGTAGCTAAAACAATTTCTAAATATATACATGCATATATCTGTCCTGTCTCAAACTCTCCATTTCACTCAGAATAATTCTGAATTCTTAGCCTTGGCCCACAAGGCTGTGATGTCTTGGGAGGGCCCTGTGTCCCAGGCCCCTTTTCTGCCTTTCTCCACAGTCTACCTCTCTCACTGACCCGAGCTGTGCTGCCTTCTCCCTCTTCTCCACACACATCAAGCTTTCCCCCACATCACTTGCTCTTGACGCTGCCTGCAATTTTGCCTCCATTATCTCTACCTTTCTGGTTATTTTTCTTATCACTCAGCTTTCAATTTAAAAGTCACCCTCCTATCACTCTGTAACATTCCTCTGCATGACAGAAATCAGAGTCCTTGCTGGGACTTCTCCCTTAACCCTCATTGATTCAGCTAACCAATGATTTTTATTTTATTTTATTTTTTTTAATATATTTTTATTGATTTTAGAGAGGAAAGGAGAGGGAGAGATAGAAACATCAATGATGAGAGAGATCATTGACTGGTTGCCTCCTGCACACACCCTACTGGGGATCGAGCCCAAAACCTGGGCATGTGCCTTTGACTGGAATTGAACCTGGGACCCTTCAGTCCGGAGGCCGACGCTCTACCCACTGAGCCAAACCAGCTAAGGCTGATTTTTATTTTATTTCTTCAATCTTAAGTCAATTCATTTTGTTCTCTTTCCACTGCCAAAATCCCAATATAAGCCACATTTCTCTCTTGTCTGAACTATCGCAGTAGCCTACCAGTCACCACACACATTTGTACTTGTTTCCTTCTAATCTGTGTATATCCATCACACAGTTGCCTTACATAGACAACTTCAGTGGCTTCCCATTGCTCTTAGGGTGGATTTCAGAATTCTCCCTAGGATCTCTTAGTCTTTGATCTTGACCCAGCATTTCTCTTCAGCTGTACCTTTTCATACATAAGCATTCTTTCAGTTCTTTAAATATTTCACACCCACTTCCAACTAAGCGCATGTCTTTTCCTTGACTTGTAACACCACTTTACCCTCTCCCTTTGCTTTTTTAATTCCTGCTTATCCTTTAAGTCTTAGCTTAGAAATCCTTTTCACAAAAAAGCCTTCCCTGAGCACCCTCCAAAAACTAGATTTGCTCTTCCTGTCATATAGTATCAGAGCATCCTACACTTCTCATTCATAGTACAGGTGAGGTTGTATTTAATTCATTCCTCTTTACTGTCCACCTCTTTTTCTAGAATATGTTTCATCACCTATAGAAGCATGGTAAATGGCATGAGCTCTGGGGCTACCTTGCCAGGGCTCTAAATTCGGGTTTATCTTCTTTCTAGCTTTGTGACCTGCAGCGGATTACTTAGACTTTCTTGATCAAAAATTAAGGTAATTACAGTACCTCCCATATAAACTTGCTTGAGGTTTAAAAGAGTTAACAAATGTAAAACACTCAATAAATCATCATGATTGTCATTATCATGAGGGCTGGATTAGGTCTGCATCATTCATCATGGCACATCCAATGAGTATTTATCAAATAAGTATATATTTTTCATGAGTCAATGAATATCAGAAGTAACCTTATTGAATGTGTAACTATGTGCTAGGCAATTTTGGGGATATAGAGGTTAACAGTCAAGGAGTTTTTACAATCAAGGAGTTTTAAACTCAGTCAATGAGAATGAGACACAAAAACGAGGTGTCCTCCATGGGAAGGGCTGCTGCTGACACATCTTTATGTTCTGGGCATTTTTCCTAGAGACTAGCTCATAGGTTGCACTCAGTGTTTGCACCCTGAGCAAGAATCCACCCTGCTGTCCCACAGAGTCTCAACATGGGGAAAACAGAGGCTTCTCAGAGAAATTAGCAGGAATTTTGCCTTGAAGGACAGGTAGGGTTTTGATAAGTATAGCTCAGAGGATAGAGTGGGGAGTGACAGGAGGTGAAGGGCATCACAGGAGAAGAAAAACAAAGGCATGGACCTGAGAAAGGGAATGCAGAATGCAATAGTCTGGATGTGGAGCAGGGGCTCTTCAGTGGTCCTGGAACCAGCACTATCAACACCATCTAAGAATTTCTTGAGACACAAATTGTTGGACCTCCCTACATTTACTGAGTCAGAGAATTCTGGGGGTGGGAACCAACAATCTGTATTTTAACAATTCTTCCATTTGATTCTGACACTCACTAAAGTTTGAGAACCTCAAAATTTAAAACCAATGGGTGTAAACCAATGGTTCTAACTGGTAACATGTGAACACCCAGAGTTTGCAAAGGTGTAAGTTGTAGCGATAACAGCATAATTTAAAGCCCCCATACATAAACTAATAGGCAAGTGTGGCGGTTAGCACATAGGTTAGTATATAGATGTGACTTATTCAAACATCACTGGTTTCAACCATCATATCATTTAAAAAATATTTTTAAACCACATTTTGGGGATGAAAAAGGGAACTGTAGCTTAAGAAATAAAGTAAGAAATGTTGATGTTAGAATATAATTTATTAAGAAGAACATAATATTTATGTAGATTTGCCTCAAGATTATCTTTACCAGATCCAGAAGTCATATATAAAAATCCTTGTAAAGCTCATCAAAATGTCTGAAATACATAATAAATAAACAAAAAAGAGGAAAAACATATCTAGTTTGGTTTTTATCTAATATAAAATGTGTCATTTGGAAAGTGCTTGCAAATAACAGCCTAAAAACTCCTTTCAGATCATCATTACAACTTAACAATTATATAATGAACCAGTTGATTTTTAAATTATGAAATGCAGGAGTCTAAACAGCTGCGAAAGTCAATTCCTGATGGTGTAGCAAGTAATTAAATTTTAATTTACATTTTAATCTGCATCAGTCCCCAAACCACATACAGTGCCATTATATTTTATTTATTTATTTAAAAATTTAAATTAATTTCAGAGAGGAATGGAGAGGGAGAGAGAGAAAAACATCAATGATGAGAATCATTAAGTAGCTGCTTCCTGCACACCCCACACTGGGGATCGAGCCTGCAACCCAGGCATTGGGAATCAAACCATGACCTCCTGGTTCCCAGGTCAACACTCAACCATTGAGCCATGCCGGCCAAGCCCATACAGTACCATTTTAAAATGTTACTAACCCATCCTTTTTTCTTACATAATTAAAGTAAAACAAACAGTATGTGTCACATTACAAATAGAAAAAAGTTTAAAAAATTTATACGTAGTATTAATATTATGAAGACTATATTAAATAAAATTTATAGTATGACTTTTAATAAAAATGGATCTAAAAGAAAAATAAGTTAAAATTAATTTATTTTATACCAGGAAAAAATTTAAGAGATGATTTGTAAGATTGTGATAAGAGTTTCTGAGTCACAAGAGGCTGGGAAATTTGGAAGGAGGACACAGGGTAGGTGGATTGTCTGGGTGCTGGTGGAGGGAGAGGCAGGGCCAGGAGGTAATGAAGTCTACAAATCTAAGAGCTCTTCAGGTTGTGAGGGCTTTTCAAATTCTAAGCACAAGTAGAAGGCTTAGTTTTAGAATACAGATAATTTCTTCTTCTGAGATAAAGGGGAAAGGGTACATTTAAAAAAAATATTGTGCCTATTGAAGGTCAAAATGCTCATTAAATTATCTAAGTCCTGTCTAATGATTCTGGAACCATTGGTCTGTCACCTGTGTTCTATGATCTGTGTTCTGGATTCCATCACCTTTAGTGTCCTCTGGGACCTTGTTCAGTTAGTTACTACACCTCTCTGGGACAGCCATCTTTTCCTTTTGATTCACCTTTCATTAGCATAGGGAAACATGGTTTAAACTTGTATTGGTCCACTTGGGCTATCAAAACAAAATACCACAGGCTGGATAGCTTAAGCAACAGGAATTTATTTTCTCACAGTTCTGGAGGCTAGAAGTCCAAGATCAAGGTGCTATTGGGGTTGGTTTCTGGTGAAGCCTCTCTTCCTGCCTTGTGGACTATAGCCTTCTAAGTACTAGCAGCAAGATGTCTGGTGTCTTCCTCTTCAGCATCACTAGAATATCATCACTATTAGAATAGGACCCCACTCTTAGGACCTTATTTAACTAACCTTAATTACCTCCCTACAGGCCCTATCTCCAAATATAGTCACCTTAGGAGTTAGGCCCTCAACATACAAATTTTGGGAAAATAGAATTCAGTCCATAACAAAATCCTTTCATTTGTATATATTTTCACCTTCTGTTTTTCTTCCATAATCCTGACATGGCTGCATTCAGAGTGGGGCAAGAGTAGATTTATCGTGGTGAATAAGCAAAATCCAGAGTTTATCCTTATAGTATTACTTATTAATTATTGTATTAGTTTCCTTACAAACAACTGTAAACCTACTTAAAAACAACTGTAAACCTGTATTCTTAAAGTGTTGTTAAAGCATACTATATCTGGTTTTGTTACTATTTTTTGATAGATGTTTTTTTTACACATGTGACACCGGTCACCACCTTCTCCTTATACTGTGTGAAGACCAGAGATCAAGATAAGACTTGTTTCAAAGAGAATTGTGATAAATCTGTGTTTTACTTGTTTTATATTATATAGATTAAACTCTCAAGCTATTATTGAGAGTAATTATATTTTAAATACACCCAATTTTTAGTCACTAAAGAAGTTGAATTTGATATCCAAACCCCATTCTATTTCCCACCTTTATTACTTTTCTCAGGTTCTTTATAGAATTGGAAGGTCAGATGGTCCACAACTGCATATTGATATGAAGGTGGAACTGTTGCTCAGTGTATAAAAGAAAGGGAAGGGGGCAAGTTAGATAATTAGTCTCCAATCCTCATTTTTGTTCTGGAGACTCAGGCACCAAATAACATAGTTCTTCACATTAGGCAAATATAGATATACTGGATTGAATTTATTTTTCTGTATACATTACGATTATTCAAACACTTCTGTATCAGTTAGTGCACAGAAAATAAACATTACTCATTTGTACAACAAGAGAAGGAACCTTTTTCAGGGCTTTAAAGATTCTTGATAAGGGAGATTTTAAATGTAAAATGCTACACTTCATTGAAAATTAAGATTTTTGCAAAAGAAACATTTGTGTATGTATGTATGTATTACACTTTATATTTTATGTTAGATAGTAACAATATATTTAAATCCGTTCATATTATTTTTCATTTTAAATACTCAGTATACTATTTAAATATCTTTCTAAAATTTTCATATAAAGGCAAACTAGCCTGATGAAACTAAGGTAGAACTTTTGTTTTTAACTTAATAGGTATCAATCTTTTTCGAATTATTTTAATAATAAGGTGCATAGTTTCATAAAGGAAAACAGAAGAGAGAATGGGAGAAAAGAGAGAGAAAGGGAATAGAGAGAGAAAGCATCCAACAGTGCCAATACATCTGTATATTTCATACTTTAACTTGACAAAGTAGGCTGATTATAGAAGGTCATTGGTAAAGGTGGGATTTATTCCAGAGATGCAAGGATGGTACAATATCGGCAAATCAATAAAAGTGATACATCACATAAACAAATTGAGAGATAAAAATCACATAATAATTTCAATTGATGCAGAAAAGGCATTTAACAAAATCTAACACCCTTTTTTGATAAAAACTCTCAGCAAAGTGGGAATAGAGGGATCATACTTCAACATAATAAAAGCCTTATATGACAGACCTACAACCAACATCATACTCAATGGGCAAAAACTAAAACCATTTCTCCTAAGAACAGGAATAAGACAGGGATGCCCACTCTCACCACTCCTGTTCAACATAGTACTGGAAGTGCTAGCCATAGCCATCAGACAAGAAGAAGAAATAAAAGGCATCTAAATTGGAAAAGAAGTTAAACTGTCCTTATTCGCAGATGACATGATATTGTACATAGAAAACCCTAAAGACTCCATTAAAAAATTACCAGATTTAATAAATGAATTTGGCAATGTGGCATGATACAAAATTAACATCCAGAAATCTATGGCTTTTTTATACACCAACAATGAGCTCACCTAAAGAGAAACTAAACAAATAAACAAAACAAAACAATCCCATTTATCATTGCAACAAAAAAATTAAGATACCTAGGAATAAACTTAACTAAGGAGGTAAAAGACTTGTACTCAGAAAACTACAGGACATTGAAAAAAGATATAGAGGAAGACATAAACAAATGGAATAATATACTGTGTTCATGGATTTGTAGAATCAATATTATTAAAATGTCCATACTACCCAAAGCAATCTATAGATTTAATGCAATCCCCATTGAAATACCAACAGCATATTTCACAGACATAGAATGAACTCTCCAAAAATTCATCTGGAATAAAAAAAGACCCCAACTAACAACAGCAATCCTGTGAAAAAAGAACAAAGTCAGAGGGATCACAATACCAGACATCAAGCTGTATTACAAAGCCACTGTTCTCAAAACTGCCTGGTACTGGCACAAGAACAGACATATAGACCAATGGAATAGAACAGAGAACCCAGAAATTGATCCAAGCCATTATGCTCAATTTGATATTTGACAAAGGAGGCAAGAGCATACAATGGAGTCAAGATAGTTTCTTCAATAAGTGGTGTCAGAAAATTGGACAGATACATGCAAAAAAAAAAAAAAAAAGAAACTAGACCACCAACTTACAGCACACACAAAAATAAACTCAAAATGGATAAAGGACTTAAATGTAAGATGGGAAACCATAAAAATCTTAGAGGAATCCACAGGCAGCAAAATATCAGACATATGTCATAACAATATCTTTACTGATACAGCTCCTAGGGCAATGGAAACTAAAGAGAAAATGAACAAATGGGACTACATCAAAATAAAAAGCTTCTGCACAGCAAAAGAAACCATAAGCAAAACAAGAAAACCCACTGCATGGGAGAACATATTTGCCATTATTATAACCGATAAGGGCCTAATCTCCTAAATTTATAGGGAACTCATACTTCTTAACAAAAGGAAGATAAACAATCCAATCAAATAATGGGCAAAGGACTTAAATAGACACTTTTCAAAAGTGGACATACAGAAGGCCCAGAGACATATAAAAACATGCTCAAAGTCACTAATCATCCCAGAGATGCAAATCAAAACAAAAATGAAATACTATCTCACACCTATCAGAATGGCAATCATCAACAAATCGACAAATGACAAATGCTGGTGAGGATGTGGAGAAAAAGGAACCCTCATGCACTGCTGGTGGGAATGCATACTGGTGCAGCTGTTGTGGAAAATTGATGGAGTTGCCTCAAAATATTAAAAATGGAACTCCCATTTGACCCAGTAATCTCACTTCTAGGAATATATCCCAAGAAATCAGAAATACCAATCAGAAAGGACATATGCACCCCTATGTTCATAACAGCACAATTTACAATAGCTACTAGTAAGAACTGGAAACAGCCTAAGTGTCCATCAGCAGATGAGTGGATTAAAAAATGGTGGTACATCTACACAATGGAATACTATGCTGATGTAAAAAAGAAAGAACTTTTACCATTTGCAACAGCATGGATGGACCTGGAGAGCATTATACTAAACGAAATAAGCCAGTCAGAGAAAGATAAATATCACATGATCTTACTTATTTGTGGAATATAATGAACAACATAAACTAATGAACAAAAATAGAGCCAGAGACATAGAACCATGGAATTTCAGAGGGAAGGCAGGGGAGGTTGGGGTGCGAGGTAAGAGATCAACCAAATGAGTTATATGCATGCATATAAGCATAACCCATAGACACAGACACTAGGGGTGTGAGGTCATATGCTGAGGGGTGGGGGTGGCTGGGGAGAGGTCAATGGGGAAAAAAGAAGATATATGTAATACTTTAACCCTTTGTACTCACTTGCTTTTTTTCTCGATTCCTTTATTCTAATGCTAACTGTGTCGAGTCACACTCGACATCCGCGTGCAAAAGGTTAAACAATAAAAAATAAAGAAGGTCATTGGTAAAATGAAATAAATGACTTGAAAAAAATGCTCTTAAGGGAAAATTGTTTTGAACAATTAAATCTTCATAATAATAATTTAAACCACTTTGCAACTAGTCTTTTTATGAATATCTACAACTCCAGAATGATTTTTACAAAAATAAGTCTTGGCAACCAACTGATGCTTGATCTAATCTAATTTATTTGATTTTATTGAGGACAGAGAAAGCTGAAGAAGATTCCTGGAAATTATAGCCTTTTAATATATTCACACACAATAATATTTTTCATAATAATATTTTTGGAAAAGCATATTAATAAATGTTTATTATAAATATTATTTCTTTTCTTCTGAATTCTTCCTTCTCATCTGAATACATTACACTAACTTTGAAGTCGTATGCTTTTTATGCCACCTGGTAAATCTGTATAACACAGACACATGCTACACACACTGAGGCTTAGAATTTTTTCCTTTTTAATATATTTTTACTGATTTCAGAGAGGAAGAGAGAGGGAGAGATAGAAACATCAATGAGAATTGTTGATTGGCTGCCTCCTATGGGCCCCCTACTGGGGACCAAGCCAGACACTCAGGCAAGTATCCTGATTAGGAATCAAACCGTGACCTCCTGGTTCATTTGTCAGTGCTCAACCATTGAGCCACACCAGCCAGGTTTCATTTATTTAAAAAGAACAATTTTTAGTAATTATTGCTAACTTTATTTATAAAAAAATGTGACACCAATTGCATTCTAATGATTACATTTATAACAGACTTATTGTTACATTAAATACAAAAGCATCCTCTTATTCAAATATACACTTAAATATATTTTTGTAAGCATAGCAATAAGAATGAAGTTGTAATCAAAGTGGCTATTAGTAATATTTGCTCAGCCAAATCTTCCTCTCTCTTTCTTTCTTCTTCTAATGACTATAAAGCTAAGAAATAAAATTTCATGTGTCATTTAGGAAATGTCTTATTACATGGAGACAACTGGCTTTTGTGAGCTTATACAAATATATGTGATGTTTTATATTTTAGTCTTACGTTTTATAAAATATATTACACATAAATATATACCGTATAGCCTATATAATAAAGAGGTAATATGCAAATTAACCCTCACACCCTCACAAGATGGCTGCCTACAACCAGGCCAGCAGGGGGGTTAGTGAGGGACAATCAAATGACTAAACAGTAGGCTGCGTGGGGCGACCAGGCTGGTGGGAGGCCATGAGGGGCGACAAGGCTGGCGGGGGGCAGTTTGGGGCAACAGGGGATGGGCCAGCAGGGGGGCAGTTGGGGATGACTAGGCCAGCAGGGGGGGCAGTTGCGGGCAATTAGGCTGGCAGGGGGGCAGTGAGGGATGACTAGGCCAGCGGGGGGGGGAAATTGGGGGTGACCAGCCTGGCAGGGGGTTCAGTTAGAGGCGACCAGGCCAGCAGGGGGGGGGAAGTGAGAGGTGATCAGGCAGGCAGGCAGGTGAGTGATTAGGAGACAGTGGTCCTGGATCGCGAGAGGGATGTCCGGCAATCAAACATACCATGAGGGATCCTGGATTAGAGGGGGTACAGGCTGGGCTGAGGGGACCCCCCCAGCCCCATGCATGAATTTTGTGCACTGGGCCTCTAGTGTGTGTGTGTGTGTGTGTGTGTGTGTGTGTGTGTGTGTGTAGTGTGTGTGTGTGTGTGTGTATATTGTATATTATTGACTTTAGAGGGAGAGGGATAGAGGGAAACATTGATGAGCGAGAACCATTGATCAGCTGCCTCCTGCATACCTTCTACTGGGGATCCAGTCTGCAACCTGAGCATCTGCCTTGACCGGAAATCAAACCCACCACTTTTTGCTATATGGGACAGCACTTCAACCAACTGAGCCACACTGGCCAGGACTCTTTTATATTTGTTAATAAAGATCCTTGTTATGATTCATTAAAAACAAGATGATAATTTAAATCAAAATATACACCCTTGTTATTTATTTCACTTAACACTTTTGAGAAAGATGACAATAATAAAACAAATTAATAGGTAACTCAATATGTAATTAAAATACTCAACAATTGTCATTTATTTTTAAAATGGTATCTGTGACCAAGAGCTTAGTAATAGAGTTTTATGGACATGACAATGTCCCTAAAGGAGGCAGAGTACCAAATACTCAAAATTGCATTGCCCAAGACTTTCAAGGGCTTGTGATTAGAAACAAAATAAAAACAAAAGCGAATCAAACAAGAAGGTCTTATGGCTACATTTGCAAAACATAGAAAACAACTGAAAGGTTTGCTAATTTTTCCATCTCTCTTCATCTTCTCACTTCATTTGTTGGGAGGCAGAGTAAGAAAAATAAAGTGGGAAAATCAAGAAAAGGAAGGAGCAAGAAGAGGAAAGGGAAATCAGAGAAACTGGGCAAAATGAAAATAGAGGGGCTCTTTTAGCTGACATTCCAATGCTCTTTGGAAAAAAGACACAGCCTCTTTTTTCTGCTTTTCCCTTGCTGCCACTCTGCCCACCCTCCTGTGGCACCAGGCCACCACCGACGTCTTCTTATAGAGGTTTGTGCAGAATAGAAGAATGACAGAGGAACACTTCCATATAGTATTGCCCCAGGAGCCTGCGTAAAACTCCTTCAGTTGTTTGCGATATTGGGGAAGCACATGAGCCTCTGTTTTCTCTTTGCTAAAATGGAAAAACTGCCTATTTTGAAAAGCGTTTTGGAGGAACAACAAAAATAACACACATATCCATCCGTGCATACATTTTCCCTTCACCTGAGCTCGGCCTTACAGAATCTAAGAGATGATAGATAGGTGATAGATAGATAGATAGATAGATAGATAGATAGATAGATAGATAGATAGATAGATAGATCCCACATCCCCAAATCATAGATGCTCTTGATTACCCAAGTGAAGATAGACACTCTGTAAAAATTTAAATAGTAGGTAACTTAAAATAGTCACCTCATAGTTTTTGGTATATTCTTTCAGAGTTTTTCTTCAATGATTATACATACATATAATTTTATTCCAAAACACGTTTTATATATTATTCCTCAACTTGCATCTTGACTGTGCAAGCACAATTTAGAAATCTTTTCATGTCAATACGCACAGATTAATCTTGCAAGTTTTAATATTTGTTATTTATATGGCAATATTATATTTTATCATAATGAATCCTCTTGAATATTTGAGTAGATTTCCTTTTTTGACTAATGCAAGCAAGGTTAATGTCTTTGTATATGTGTATGTGTGTGTGTGTTTGTGAGTGTGTGTGTCTGTGTGTATAGTATATATAGTGTCCATTTTTCTATAGTGTTAATTTCTAGAGTAGAATATTTGTGAGAGAAGTAAGCTCCACTTTAAATTTTTTTCCAATTTTTTTAATTAAGGTATTATATGTGTACATATCTTACCATTGCCCCCTCCACCCCACTCCCATATATGCCCTCACCCCCCCCCCCCAGAGTTTTGCGTCCATTGGTTATGTTTATATGCATGCATACAAGTCCTTTGGTTGATCTCTTATCTTCCCCACTTCTCCCTAACCTTCCCGCTATAATTTGACAGACTGTTTGATGCTTTACTGCCTCTGTATCTATCTTTTTGTTCAAGTTTATAATGTTCTTTGTTATCCATAAATGAGTGAGATCATGTGGTATTTTTCTTTCATTGACTGGCTTATTTCACTCAGCATAATGTTCTCCAATTCCATCCAGGTTGCTGCAAATGGTAAGAATTCCTTCTTTTTTATGGCAGCATAATATTCCATTGTGTAGATGTACCATAGTTTTCTGATCCAGTCATCTGCTGATGGGAACCTAGGCTGTTTCCAGATCTTAGCTATTGTAAATTGTGCTGCTATGAACATAGGGGTGCATATATCCTTTCTTATTGGTGTTCCCAGTTTCTTAGGATATATTCCTAGGAGTGGGATTACTGGGTCAAATGGGAGTTCCATTTTCAGTTTTTTGAGGAAACTCCATACTGTTCTCCACAGTGGCTGCACCAGTCTGCATTCCCACCAGCAGTGCACAAGGGTTCCTTTTTCTCCGCATCCTCGCCAACACTTGTCATTTGTGGATTTGTTGATGATAGCCATTCTGACAGGTGTGAGATGGTACCTCATTGTTGTTTTGATTTGCATCTCTCAGATAATTAGTGACTTTGAGCATGTTTTCATGTGTCTCTTGGCCTTCCTTCTGTCTTCTTTTGAAAATATTCTATTTAGGTCCATTGCCCATTTTTTTATTGGATCATTTATCTTCCTTTTATTAAGTTGTATAAGCTGCCTGTAGATGTTGGAGATTAAACCTTTATCAGTGATACCATTTGCAAATATGTTCTCCCATGCAGTGGGCTTTCTTGTTGTTTTGTTGATAGTTTCTTTTGCTGTAAAAAAGCTTTTTATTTTTATGTAGTCCCATTTGTTAATTTTCTCTTTAGCTTCCATTGCCCTAGGGGCAGTATCGGTGAAGAAGATCTTTTGGCATATGTCTGAGATTTTGCTGCCTGTGGATTCCTCTAGTATTTTTATGGTTTCCCTTCTTATGTTTAACTCCTGTATCCATTTTGAGTTTATTTTTGTGTATGGCGTAAGTTGGTGATCTAGCTTCATTTTTTTGCCTGTATCTGTCCAATTTTCCCAACACCATTTATTGAAGAGACTGTCTTGAGTCCATTGTATGTTCTTGCCTCCTTTGTCAAATATTAATTGAGCATAGTGGCTTGGGTCAATTTCAGGGTTCTCTATTCTATTCCATAGGTCTATATGTATGTTCTTGTGCCAGTGCCAGGCTATTTTGAGAACAGTGGCTTTGTAATGCAGCTTGAAATATGGTATTGAGATCCCTCCTACTTTATTCTTCTTTCTCAGGATTGCTGTGGCTATTCGGGGTCTTTTTTTATTCCAGATGAATTTTTGGAGAGTTCTTTCTAGGTCTGTGAAATATGCCGTTGCTATTTTAATGGGAAGTGCATTAAATGTATAGATTGCTTTGGGTAGTATGGACATTTTAATGATGTTGATTCTACCAATCCATGAACATGGTATGTTCTTCCATCTGTTTACGTCTTCCTCTACCTCTTTTTTCAGTGTCCTGTAGTTTTACCTCCTTAGTTAAGTTTTTACCTAGGTATCTTAATTTTTTTGGTGCGATGGTAAATGGGATTGCCTTTTTAGTCATTCTGTCTGTAAGTTCACTATTGGTGTATAGAAAGGCCATAGATTTCTTGGCGTTAATTTTGTATCCTGCTACATTGCCGAATTCATTTATTAAGTCTATTAGTTTTTTGACAGAGTCTTTTGGATTTTTTATGTACAATATCATGTCGTCTGCAAATAAAGACAGCTTTACTTATTCTTTTCCAATTTGGATGCCTTTTATTTCTTCTTCTTGTCTAATTGCAATGGCTAATACTTGCAGTACTATGTCAAACAGGAGTGGTGAGAGTGGGTATCCCTGTCTTGTTCCTGTTCTTAGGGGAAATGTTTTTAGTTTTTGTCCATTGAGTATGATGTTTGCTGTGGGTTTATCATATATAGCTTTTATTATGTTGAGTTATGAGCCTTCTATTCCCACCTTGTTGAGAGTTTTTATCAAGAAAGGGTGTTGGATTTTGTCAAATGCTTTTTCTGCATCAATTGATATGACTATGTGATTTTTATCTCTCAATTTGTTTATGTGATGTATCACGTTTATTGATTTGCGGATATTGTACCATCCTTGCATTCCTGGGATAAATCCTACTTGGTCATGGTGTATGATCTTTCTGATGTACTGCTGGAGCCGATTTACTAGAATTTTGTTGAGGATTTTGGCATCTATGTTCATGAGGGATATTGGTCTGTAATTCCCTTTCATTGTGTTGTCTTTATCTGGTTTTGGTATTAAGGTGATGCTGGCTTCATAGAAGGAGCTTGGAAGTGCTCCTTCCTCTTGAATTTTTTGGAATAGTCTGAGAAGAATAGGTTTTAGTTCTTCCTTGAATGTTTGGTAAAACTCTCCTGTGAAGCCATCAGGCCCCGGGCTTTTGTTTGCCGGAAGCTTTTTGATGACTGCTTCAATTTCTTCCATAGTTACTGGCCTATTGAGCTGTTTAGATTCTTCCTGATTGAGTTTTAGAAGGTTATATTTTTCTAGTAATATGTCCATTTCCTCCAGGTTGTCCAGTTTGTTGGAATAGAGTTGTTCGTAGTATTTTGTAACAATCCTTTGTATCTCAGCGGGGTCTCTTGTTATTTCACCTCTTTCATTTCTGATTTTGTTTATTTGGGTCCTCTCTCTTTGCTTCTTGGTGAGCCTGGCTAGAGGTCCATCAATCTTGTTTATCCTTTCAAAGAACCAGCTCTTGGTTTTGTTGATCTTTTGTATTGTTTCTTTGGTCTCTATGTCATTTATCTCTGCTCTGATATTTGTTATTTCCTTCCTTCTGGTTACACTGGGCTTTTCTTGCTGCTCTTTTTCTAGCTCTTTGAGTTGTAGGGTTAGGTAATTTATTACCATTGTTTCTTGTTTTTTGCAATAGGCTTGTAGAGCTATGAACTTTCCTCTCAAGACTGCTTTCGCTGTGTCCCATAGATTTTGGATTATTGTGTTTTCATTCTCATTTGTTGCCATGATGTTTTTTATTTCTTCCTTGATTTCTCTGGTGACCCAGTCCTTGTTTAATAGCATGCTGTTTAGTCTCCATGTATTTGATTTCTTTGGATTGTATTTATTGTAGTTGATTTCCAGTTTTATGCCACTGTGATCTGAGTAGATGCTTGATATAATTTCTATCTTTTTGAATTTGAAGAGACTTTGCCTATGACGCAGCATATGGTCTATCTTTGAAAATGACCCATGTGCACTTGAGAAGAATGTATATTCTGTGGCTTTGGGGTGAAATGTTCTGAAGATGTCAATTAATTCCATCTGATCTAGTGAGTCATTTAGGATTGATGTTTCTTTGCTGATTTTTTGTTTAGAGGATTTGTCCAATGGTGATAGTGGGGTATTAAAGTCTCCTACTATGATTGTATTGCTATTAATCTCTCCCTTGATATCCTCCAGGAGTTTTTTTATGTATTTGGGTGCTCCTATATTGGGTGCGTATATGTTTACCAGAATTATTTCTTCTTGTTGGATTTCTCCCTTTAGTATTATGAAGTGGCCTTCCTTATCTCTTGTTATGGCATTTACTTTGAGGTCTATTTTGTCAGATATAAGTATTGCTACCCCAGCTTTTTTTTTCATTTCCATTTGCCTGAAAGATATTTTTCCATCCCTTCACTTTCAATCTGTGTGAGTCTCTTGTTCTGAGGTGGGTCTCTTGCAGACAGCATATATATGGATCATGTTTTTTTTTTTATCCATTCAGCCACTCGATGTCTTTTGATTGTAGCATTTAGTCCGTTTACATTTAAAGTTATTACTGAAAGGTATTTGTTTGTAGTCATATCTATTTTTGTGTCTGTATTCCTTCTTACCTGTTTATTTCTTCTTTTTACAGTATTCCCTTTAGCATTTATTGCATTGCTGGTTTGGTGGTGATAAACTCCCTGAGCCTTTTTTTTTGTCTGCGAAGCTCCTGATTTCCCCTTCAATTTTGATTGATAGTCTTGCTGGATATAGTATTCTTGGATTCAGTCCTTTGCTTTGCAACACTTTGTATACCTCCTTCCATTCTCTTCTAGCTTGTTGTGTATCTGTTGAGTAATTATTTGACAATCTGATGGGTGTTCCTTTGTAGGTAACTCTCTGTCTCTCTCTTGCTGCCTTTAAGATTCTCTCTTTATCATTTATATTTGCCATTGAAATTATGACATGTCTTGGTGTGGGTCTTTTGGGGTTGATCCTGCTTGGGACTTTCTGTACTTGCGTACCTTTTATCATTCCCATATCCGGGAAGTTTTCTGTCATTATTTCTTCAAATAGATTTTATAATCCCTGCTGCTTTTCTTGTCCTTCTGGCAGCCCTATTATACACATATTACTTCGTTTCATGTTGTCCTGAAGCTCCCTTGGGCTTTCCTCCTGCTTTTTAATTTTTTTCTCCAATTGCTGTTCAGATTGAGCTTGCTTCTGTACCTGGTCTTCTAACTCACTAATTCGTTCCTCTGCTTCTTGTAGTCTACTGTTGAAACTTTCCATGGTGTTTTTTTTATTGTAGCTATATCACTTTTCATTTCTTCCTGATTCTCGCATAAGTTGTTGATTTTCTCATCCATCCGATGTATAAATTCCACAACCATTACTCTGAACTCCTTTTCGGTCATGTTGCAAGCTTCAGTTTCACTAATTTCCTTTCTTGGCGACTCCAGATTTTCTTTCCTCTGTGAGTTATTTCGTTTTCCCATCCTGGCTATCACCAGAAAGCTCAAGCTTCCGTTTGCGTGGACCTGGGCCGTGTGCTGTGGGGACTTAGCTCCACCCGAGTTTCACTGAAGTGTTCTGACACTAGGACGTGTGGCTGCCTTTGGTTGGTGGGAACCAGACTTGCCCAGGGTCAGTGTCCCCAGTGTTCCGTGTGGTCTCATGTGCACACTTAGAATCAGGGGCCCTGTCTGCACCACACTGTTGGTATGTGCCCAAAATCAGATCCTTAGCATGTTCCAGGAGTCAGAGTTTCCCTGTGTCTGCACCAAGAATCGAGTGTCAGAGTCTCTGTTGCCTTGTGCGGTTTCTCATTGAGAATCAGGGTCCCTATGTGTGCATGCACCAACAATTGGGGTCACTGGCTCTTAGTGTGAATGCGCTGTGAGTCAGGGATCCCAGGCAGCTGTGTCCAGCATGCCAAATTCCCTGAAGTAGAGCTGCATCCTGTGTGTGCTCTCTCTACTGAGCCAAACCGGCTAGGGCTTTGCACACTCTCAAATTCCTGAAGGTGAGCTGCCTCCTTGCACTCTCCCAGATTCCCCGAAGGGGGGCGGAGTCCGTCCTGTGTGCCAAATTCCCCAAAGGGGAGCCCCTCTGTGTGTGCTCTAAGATTCCCCGAAGGGGAGCTGTAACCCGCAAGCCAAATTCCCCCAAATTCCCCAAAGGGGAGCCCTCTGTGCGCACTGTCAGATTTCCCTGAAGGGGAGCTGCTTCTGTCCCTTGTGCCAAATTCCCTAAGGGGGAGCATGTCCCTGAGCAAAGTTCTGCAGCTTGGGCGAGGGGCGGGTCTATCAGTTACTATGGCGCTATCTGCGTGCCTGAGGTGAGGGGGATAGGCTCTTTGACTCACAGAAATCTGCCGGGAAGTCTGGATTCTTGTTGTTTGTTGGTCTGAAGCTGTGATAGCAGTTCTCTGTCCCCCGTGGCTGCAGGGTTCTGGTTTGTGTATGAAGCCAGGATCCGAGTCTCAGGCAGCTCTGTTTCTTAAGATGGCGTGGTCTCTGCGTCCGCACCAGCCGCCGAGAAGTGTCCACTTTGTGCGCAGGGCTCCGCTGTCTAGGACTGCCCGGTTAGGCAGCCCCTTGGAAGACCTGCAGAATCTAACTGACCCTAGCTCATACACACACACACACACCACACGTCTACACTCTCCTCTATGGGTTCCTCACTCACACTCTCTCTCTCCCTACCTTCCTGCTGGTCACCATCTTTCCCTCTTTATTCTCCACTTTAAATTTTGATAGATAACATCTAGTTGCCCTCCTAAACGGTTATATCTTATTTTCAATAGTAGATTTGCAACTTTAAGTCAGACAACTTATAACAAAACCAATTTTACTGCAAGCTAATTTATATAAACAAGAGTAAACTTCCTATGACATCTCATCAACATTACAGTAAAAGGGCATTGAACTAAATAACATTATTTGAGGACTTGGTGTATTTTTAATTCCAGTTTTCTGAGCTGGAAACCTCAGGGTCATCACCACATTTCTTCCTTCATTTCCTAGCCTCCTTCCAAACTGTCTCCACATTCTGTGATTATAGCTCATTTCATAAATGTCCCCTAATCCCATTCCCCCATATTTATCCTCTTTGATGCTTTCTCAACTCATGCCTTATAGTAGAAACTTCCAGTAGTTCGCCAAAATCTATTCTGTCTTCTTGGGTACTTCCAGGAGTTGATGGTTTTTCCAGGCTCCATGTCTGGCTATGCCCTTGGAAAGAGAGCAGAAATGGCATGTGCCCTGCTAGCTTGTCACTAAGGACCTGCTGCTCATGATTTTACATTCTCCTTTATTTTCTGCAGTTGAATGGCCTGGGGCAGGAGTGGCGTGGGGGTAGAGCCATAGATGGCAGAGCCTGGGCATCTGAAGAACTGTGTGAAGGGAATATTCTTGTCTGATCTGCTATCTGGAGCAATGCCTCCTATGGACTGTGGCATGTTTGGGTCTCTTGTACAACAGTGAGTCTATGATCAGATGAAGATAGGTGTCCTCATTGGTAACTCACACTGTTGTGACAGCCTTCTTGCTGGCCTCCTTGCCACTTTCTTCTTCCCCCTTCAGTAGTCCTGACACTAGAATGGTCCTCCTCTGTACCACACTGATCAGTAACTCCCGACTTTAAAGAAATCAAGATCCTTTTATAATGGTAGTAGCCTTCTGAAGGGGGCTGTCTACTGTGCCGACCCAGCTCCAGTTCTGCAATTTCCCACATGCAGTGCATAGATGCAGAATGAATCAATGCATGATGTTTGTTTTAGAAACAAATAGCAACATTTAAGAGGCAATTTCATAAAAATCTACTTGTTTCATAAGACTATTATTTGTGCTTAATAATTGGTAAAAAGAAATAATCATTTCAGGCTTTACCTCTTAAGATGCAGTCAAATGGCATATTTCTTGTATTACTGATTTAGATTCATAACTTCTAAGCTTGAAAGGGCCTTAGAACTTAGTACAATTTCCTTATCTTGTGGGAAAAACCCTGCAATTGAAACAGCAGAATGAAGTTGATCCAGGCCATGCAGCCAGTGGAATAGGCTGTAAGGCAACTTCCAGGCAGGTCAATCCCCAGGTCATTGGTCTGCCTTTTCTGACACCAGGCTTTCTCTAAGGATAGGAAACACAGAAATCAAGTGTTATCTGCTGGCTACCATATGCTCAGATTCAACACACTCCTGAGCTAAAATTTAGGCTTTATTTATTTATTTATTTATTTATTTATTTATTTATTTATTGTATTATTAATTTTTTAATCTTCATTGCTGAAAGTATTACATAAGTCCCTATTTCTCCCCATTAACCTCTTCCAGCCTGATCCTAAGGCCCACCCCAACCCCTCACCACCCATTGTCTGTATCCATGAGTTATGCATATATGCATATAAGTTCATTGGTTCATCTCTTCAGACCCACCCTCCCATGCCTTCCCTTTGAGGTTCGACAGTTTGTTCCATGATTTTATATCTCTGGGTCTATTTTTTGTCACCAGTTCATGTTCTACTTTCTCTGACTGGCTTATTTCATTTAGCATAATACTCTCCAGTTCCAAATGGTAAGAATTCTTTCTTTTTCACAGCCACATAGTATTCCATTGTGTAGATGTACTATAGTTTCTTTTTGTCCACTCATCTGCTGATGGGCACTTAGGCTGTTTCCAAATCTTAGCTATTGTAAATCACACTGCTATGAACATAGGGGTGCATATGTTCTCCCTGATTAGTGTTTCTGGTTTCGTAGGCTATATTCCTAGAAGAGGGATCACTGGCTTTGATGGCAGTTCCATACTTAAGTTTTTGAGGAAACTCCATACTGTTTTCCATAATAGCTACACCAGTGTGCATTCCCACCAGCAACGTACGAGGGTTCCTGTTTCTCCACATCCTTGCCTACAATTGGCCTTTGTTGATTTGTTGATGATAGCCATTTTAAGAGCTGTGAAGTGATACCTCATTGTCATTTTGTTTTGAATTTTCTAGATGACTAGTGATTTTGAGCATTTTTAAATATGCCTCTTGGCTTTCTGTATGTCTACTTAGGAGAAATGTCTATTTAAGTCATTTGCCCCCTTTTTAATTGGATTGTTTGTCTTCCTTTTGTTATGTTGTATGAGTTCCCTATACATTTTGGAGATTAGGCCCTTATGGGATGTATCATTGTCGAATATGTTCTCCCATGCAGTGGGCTCTCTTGTTATTTTGTTGATGGTTTCCTTTGCTGTGCAGAAGCTTTTTATTTTTATGTAGTCCCATTTGTTTATATTCTCATTAGTTTCCATTGCCCTAGGAGTTGTATCAGTAAAGATATTGCTACGACATATGTCTGATATTTTGTTGCCTATGGATTCTTCTAAGATTTTTATGGTTTCCCATCTTACATTTAAGTCCTTTATTTATTTTGTGTTTATTTTTGTGTGTGGTTTAAGTTGGTGGTCTAGTTTCATTTTTTTGCATGTATCTGTCCAATTTTCCTACCACTTATTGAAGAAACTGTCTTGACTCCATTGTACGCTCTTGTCTCTTTTGTCAAATATCAAATTGATCATAATGGCTTGGGTCAATTTCTGGGTTCTCTGTTCTGTTCCATTGGTCTATATGCCTGTTCTTGTGCCAATAGCAGGCATTTTTGAGTACAGTAGCTTTGTAATATAAGTTGACGTCTGGTATTGTGATTCCTCCAACTTTGTTCTTCTTTCTAAAGACTGCTGTGGCTAGGTGGGGTCTTTTTTGGTTTCATATAAATTTTTGGAGTGTTTGTTCTAGGGCTGTGAAATATGCTGTTGGTATTTTAATAAGGATTGCATTGAATCTGTAGATTGCTTTGGGTAGTATGAACATTATAATGATGTTGATACTACCAATCTATGAACATAGTATATTTTTCTACTTGTTTATATTCTTCTATCTCTTTTTCCAACAACCTGTAGTTTTTTGAGTATGGGTCTTTTACTTTCTTGGTTAAGTTTATTCCTAGGTATCTTAACTTTTTTGTTGCAATGGTTAATGGGATTTTTTAAAATTTCTCTTTCTGAGAGTGTTTTATCTACATTATAAAAGGTCAGGGGCCATCATGACCTAAACAACCACACGGGCGACCAGTCATGAGGAAGTGCATGGAGCACCTCTAGGCCCCTCCCCCATGGCCCACAGGCTCCTATCACAGCAAGGCTGGTGGCCAGCTAGTAGGTGGGGCAGTGGGGGAATAAGCGGGGCAAGGAGGGCACAGTGAGGTTGTTAGCCTCTGGCCCTGGGCCGGGTCGGAAACCTAAAGACCTTGCCACTGCAGCGGCAGCTGCAGATCAGGCCCGGAGGCAGGGCCTGATCAGCAGTGACCATGGCTGCTGGCAAAGGCCTGGAGAGAGAGAGAGGGAGGACCTGATCAGCAGCTGCCACGGAGGCTGCGGAGCCCAGAGATAGGACCAGAGATAGGCCTGGAGACACTGACTTGCATAGAAACTGACAAATCAGAACCAAATCTGGGTGAACTGTGAGGAGCCAATGGCTGCCTAGGAGGCAGAGCTTTTGATGCTGACTGGTATAGAAACTGACCAATCAGTACCTAATCTGGGTGAACTGTGAAGGCAGAACCTAAGGTGGGGGCTGAGGAGGGGTTTTAAGGACAAGAGCTTTTTGCTGTAAGGTATAAGAAAGCTGTTCAATTTTTTAATAACTGGTTTGGCAGTATAGTGCATATGGCTGGCTATCAGTCCAGATATAGGGATTATTTATTTTTGTCTGCCAAAAGCATCTCCTCCTGCTGAAAAAGGCTTTTCCCTCCCATTTAAGCAATCCTATCCTATATAATCTATTCTATACTAATAAAAGGGTAATATGCTAATTAGACTGGGTCAACCAGCCATCTTCTGGACGTCTGACTTCCTTCCGGACAAAGCCATGGTGGTGGAGGCCAAGTCAGAGGCAATTAGGGGTGGGTGATCAGGTCGGCAGGGGAGGGCAGTTGGGGGTGACCAGACCACCAGGGGAGGACAGTTGGGGGTAATATCAGGCTGGCAGGGGAGGGCAGTTGGGGGGTGGGATCAGGCTGGCAGGGGAGGGCAGTTGGGGGTGAGATCAGGCCTGCAGGCGAGCAGTTAGGGGTGATCAGGCAGGCAGGCAGGCAGAGGTGATTAGGGGCAATCAGGCAGGCAGGCAGAGGCAGTTAGGGGTGATCAGGCAGGAAGGCAGAGGTTAGGGGCAATCAGGCAGGCAGGCAGAGGGGTTAGGGGCAATCAGGCAGGCAGGCAGGTGAGCAGTTAGGAGCCAGCGGTCCCATATTGCAGGAAGGATATCCGACTGCCCTGTGGGATTGGGCCTAAACCAGCAGTCAGACATCCCCCAAGGGGTCCCTCATTGGAGATGGTGCAGGCTGGGCTGAGGGAACCCCCCATCCCGTGCACGAATTTTGTGCACCAGCCCTCTAGTTGGTGTATAAAAATACCATTCATTACTGGGTGTTAATTTTGTATCTTGCTACGTTGCCAAATTTGTTTATTAAATCTAGTAGTTTGTGTATGTGTGTGTTTTTTTAATGGAATCTTTAGGGTTTTCTATGTACAGTATCATGTCATCTAGGAATGAGAGTTTTACTTCCTCCTTTCCAATTTTAATGCTTTTCATTTCTTCCTCTTGTCTGATTGCTATGGCTAGAACTTCCAGTACTATGTTGAAAATGAGTGGTGAACTAGGGCATCCCTGTCTTGTTCCTGTTCTTAGGGGAAATGGTTTTAGTTTTGCCCATTGAGTATGATATTCCCTGTAGGTTTGTCATTTAAGGCTTTTATTATGTTGAGGTATGATCTCTCTATTCCCACTTTTCTGAGAGTTTTTATTTTAAAAAAGGGTATTGGACTTTATTGAGTGCTTTTTCTGCATCAATTGATACGATCATGTGATTTTTGTCTTGCAATCTGTTTATGTGCTGTGTCACATTTATTGATATAAGAATATTGTACCAGCCTTGCATTCCTGGAATAAATCCCACTTTGTCATGGTGTATGATCTTTGTAATATATTTTTGGGTCTAATTTGCTAATTTTTGTTGAGGATTTTAGCATCTATGTTCTTCCAAAATATTGGCCTGTAATTCTTTTTCTTTTAGTGTCTTTATCTGGTTTTTTAATTAGGATAATGCTGGCCTCATAAAAAGAGCTTGGAAGTGTTCCTTCCTCTTGACATTTTTGGAGTATTTGTGTTAGTTCTTCTTTGAATGTTTGGTAAAACTCCCCTGTGAAGCCATCCGGACCACGGTTTTTGTTTGCTGTAAGTTTTTTTATTTTATTTTTTATTAGTGCTTCAATTTCACCAGTAGTTATTGGCCTATTCAGGTTTTCTGATTCTTCCTGATTTCATTTTGGAAGGTTTTGTTTTTTTGTTTTTTTGTTTTGTTTGTTTTTTGTTTTTAAGAATGTGTTTATTTCAACCAGGTTGTCCAGTTTGTTGGAATAAAGTCGTTGATAGTATTTTTTATGATGCTTTGTATTTCTGTGGGGTGAGTTGTTACTTAACCTCTTTCATTTCTGATTTGTTTATTTGGGTCCTCTCTATTTCCCAGCAAGTCTGGCTAGAGGTTCATCAATCTTGTTTATTCTTTCAAAGACCCACCTCTTGGTTTATTGATGTGTTTTATTGTTTTGTTTTTGTTTGTTTGTTCATTTTTTTTGTATCTATGTCATTTATTTCCACTCTGATCTTTATTATTTCCTTATTTCCTCTTACTCTGGGTTTTTCTTGTGGTTGTCTTTCTGATTCTTTAAGTTGTAAGGTTAGATAAGTTACAAGTTTTTCTTGTTTTTTGAGGTAGGCTTGTAGAGCTATGAATTTTCCTCTCAGGACTGCTTTCACTGTGTCCCATAGATTTTGGATTGCTGTGTGTTCATTTTCATTTGTTTACAGGATGTCTTTTATTTCTATTTTGAGCTCTTTGATAACCCATTCATTGTTTAATAACATGCTATTTAGCCTCTCTGTGATTGTTTTGGGGTGTTTTTATTGTAGCTGATTTCTAATTTCATGCTGTTGTGAGCTGAGAAGATCCTTGATGTGATTTCAATTTTCTTGAATTTGTAGAGACTTAGCTTGTATCCTAACATGTGGTCTATCTTTGCAAATGTTCCATTTGCACTTGAAAAAATTTATATTCCATAGCTTTGGGATGAAATGTCCTGAAGATGTCTATTAGTGCCATCTGATCTAGTGTGACATTTAGGATTGCTGTTTCCTTGTTGATTTTAAAAGATATATATATTTTATTGATTTTTTATAGAGAGGAGAGCAATAGAGAGTTAGAAACATTGATGAGAGAGGAACATTGATCAGCTGCCTCCTGCACACCCCTTAATGCGGATGTGCCTACAACCAAGGTACATGCCCCTGATTGGAATCAAACCGGGGACCCTTCAGTCTGCAGGCTGATGCTCTATCCACTTAGCCAAAATGGTCAGGGTATCCTTGCTGATTTTTTTGTCTAGAAGATTTATCCAGTGATGTCAATGGGGTATTAAAGTCTCCTACAATAATTGTATTGCTGTCAATCTCTTCCTTGATATCCTCCAGAAGTTTCTTTATATATTTAGATGCTCCTGTATGAGTGCATATATGTTTACCAGAGCTATATCCTCTGGTTGTATCAATCCCTTCAGTACTAAGAAGAGATCTTCATTATCTTTTGTGATGGACTTCACTTTGAGGTCTATTTTATCAGATATAAGTATTGCTACCCCAACACTTTTTCCTTTCCATTTGCCTGAAAAATTTTTTTCATCCCTTCACTTTCAGTTTGTGTGAGTCCTTTGTTCGAAGGTGGGTCTCTTGTAGATAGCATATATATGGGTCATGTTTTCTTATCCATTCAGCTACCCTATGTCTTTTGATTGGAGCATTCAATCCATTTACATTTAAGGTTATTATTAATAGGTACTAGTTTGTTGCCATTTTTATTCTTTATACTTGTGTTCCTCCTTCCCTTTCTACTTCTTTTTTTTAATTAAAAAAATTTTTTTTACAACAGTCCCTTTAGCATTTCTTGCATTGCTGGTTTGCTGGTAATAAACTCCTTAAGTCTTTTTTTTTTTTTTGGTCTGGGAAGCTCCTGATTTCACCTTTAATTTTGAACGATAGCCTTGTTGGATAGAGTATTCTTGGTTTCAGTCCCTTGCTTTGCATCACTTTGTATATTTCATGCCACTCTCTTCTGGCCTGATGTGTTTCTATTGAGAAAACAGTTGATAGTCTAATGGGAGATCCCTTGTAGGTATCTTTCTGTCTCTTTCTTGCAGCCTTTAAGATTCTTTCTTTGTCTTTTATGTTTGCCATTTTAATTATGATGTGTCTCGGTGTGGGTCTTTTTAGGTTCATCTTGATTGGGACTCTCTGTGCTTCCTATATTTGTGTGACTTCTTTCTTCCCCACGTCAGGGTAGTTTTCTGGCATTATTTCGTCAGTTTTTCTATTCCTTCCTCAGATTCTTCCTCTTTTGGTACCCCTATAAGCAGATATTGTTTCATTTCATGTTATCCCAAAGCTCCCTTAAACTCTCCAGCTTTTTTTTTTTCCAGTTGCTGCTCTGCTTGGGTTTTTTTTTCTACCTTATTTTCTAGCTCATAAGTTTGGTCCTTAGCTTCTAGTCTACTGTTGAAATCTACCAGGGTGTTCTTTATTGCAACTATGTCATTCTTCATTTCCTCTTGATTCTCATTAATATTTGTGAATTTCTCTTTCAGCTCTTTATAATTCTCATTGAGTTGCTTTTAATTCTCAATCAGATGTTTGAGCATCCACATAAACATTACTTTGAATTCTTTATCTGACAAATTACTTGCCTCCATTTCCTTTAGTTCTTTTTCTGGCTATTTCTCCATTTCTTTCATTTAGGGTTGCTTCTTTGTCTCCCCATTTTTGTTGTCTTTTTGTATTTGTTTCTATATATTAGATAAAACTGCTATGTCACCCAGATCTTTTGGGTTGCTCTTATGTAATAGGTGTTCTGTGGGACCTAGTGGTCTCTCAGATATCCTGGGCAGTGTGTTCTAGGAAGGCCCTCCACTTGAGTTATTTGGGTTCACCTGTTGTAGTTGGGTCTTGAATGTTATTGTCCCATTCATGGATGGAGTCTTCTCTCAGGATGTCTGATTATGTGGCTCACCACCAACCACATTGTGCAAGCTGTTGTGGAGGTGCTGACTGAACAGAACAAAATACAACAAGACAAAACATGACACAGAAGAAATAAAACAAGAACATACACAAGATCCCTATAGCCCCAACAAAAGTGACTACCAGAAAAGAGAATTAGGAAAGAGAAAAGAGAGCAAGAATGATAGAAAAAAAGAAAGAAAAATATGTGAAGAAAACATAACAGAACAAACATACAAATAAACAAAAAAGCACACACAAAAAACACCAAGAAAAGGGGGTGGCAGAAGCTGTAGATGCAGAGTTTAAATAAAGAAAATAAGAATAAAAATTAGAGGAAAAGGGATAGGAAAACAGTTTACAATAAAGGAAGGAGAAAGGAAATGAGAAGACAAAACAATTTGAAAAGGAGAATAGAGGATAAAGCAGGTAGACCTAAATTAAGGAAGTGAAACAAAATAAGAAATTGGGAGAAGAAGAGAGAAAAATGAGTAATGAAAAAATGAAAAGGAAATTGAGTAGGAGCTGGCGAGAGGAAACTAGATATAACAGAGATTAGAATATAACATATCAATAAAGCAGACAGATAAAGAAGATAAATTTAATAATGGGAAAAATAAAGAAAAGAGAAAAACTAAAAAGGAGAAAGAAGAAGAAAAAGAGGAGGGAAAAAGACAAGAGAGGAAAAAAAGGTGGAAAAAAAAGGTGAAGTGTCTTTCTTTTCAGACAAATTTTAATGCCCTATGAGAACTGGCTTAGGACCCTATTCTTTTGTTCTGTATGCCAGTTCTGGGCTTCCTATTATGTACTTAGGTGCTATCCACTTTCAGGCATTGTCTATTGGCTTTTAGCACCCTGTTTGAAGCTCCAAAAGATCCACTGACCCACTGCTTCTGTCTGTATCCACAGGCCTTGGCTGCAAGCAGGAAGGGCTTATCTGCCCTCTAGAGTAGGTTTGTTAACCACATGGTGCTCAGAGCTGGTTCAGCACACTTCCCCTGATTCTTGGGGTTCCACCTCTGCCTGCCTTTGCCTGCCAGCCAGCTGTCAATCTTAATCACTCAAAAGTCTCTTCCTAACAAGGCTTTAGGTGGGGGAGGTACTCTTTAGCTTTCAGGGATATAATGGGTGTGTTTTCCTGTCCCAGGGCTACTCCTCTATGAATAGCCCAAAATATTATTCTGCCCTTGGTTGGACAGAGATCGTTGTATGGAGACCAGTGGGGTCACCTGGGACCATGGAGTTTTTATCAGTCTGGTTCCTAGAATAGGTGGATAGCCCCTCTCCAATCAGTCACTGAGGGCTCCTTGGGACTGTTCAGACCCATAAGCTTGGCTTCTGCCTTTGTTTCCGCTATAAAGCTCAAAATACAGGGTGTGGCAGGCTGTATTACCTAGGGTGTGTGTGTGTGTGTGTGTGTGTGTGTGTGTGTGTGTGTGTGTGTGTGTTTTTCTTTACCTCCCCTCTGGGTGTTGGGAGCAGCTAGCTCCTCTCAGGGAATATGGCTATTTTGGTTTGGAAGTGTATGAACGACCCAATGCAGTACTCCTGGCTGTTTTTTTCACATCTCCCTGCCCTGCTTCCCACTCTCACCTCTCCTCAGGCACCTCAGTCCATGCCTCCCTTCCTGTGCCAAAGCCTTGGGTGAGTAGCGCAAATGAAACTTGGGTTTAGAGGGGGGGGGGGGGAAGCAACAAAACTGCAGCTCTCTCTGCTACTGATTTTGGTCTGCTGGCTCTAGACTTGGATACTGCCAACAGCCCTGCCACCTTCTGCAGCTTGTTGGATGTTATGTGTGCTGCTGGTTGTGCTGAGGGTCACATCTTGGGTTGTGGCTCTGATGTTAGGGGCTGTGGAGCTAGCCTGGGCTCTGGGCTTCTATTTTTTGAGGAAATATATCCTCCTGGTTATGCAGTGCTACCTCCTCTCTTTCAGCTACCCTCCTCTTGTGACCTCACCCTTCCTACCAGTCTCCAGGTGCTTTCTGTTCTTCCTTGCTATAAGTTACCTCCTCAACTGGACCTCTGTTGGTAATTCCAGGTGGATGTTCTCTAATTTAGTTCTATTTCCAGTCTGCTCTGGGACAAGGTCTGCCTATTAGGCCGCCATTTCTCTTCCTTCATGGTGTTTTTCTGGTGGGTTACCACAGTCTTGATCTCCCACTGGGCAGGAGGCAGTTTGGTGAGTGTGGCCTCTCAGTATTCATTCCTCCCACATCACTCACCTGACTGAGCTCTCACATGGATACAGCCTTCCTCCCTCATCAGGGCTGAAGCTGCTAAAGGCAGGAGAATCAGCACGATTATAATTATCATTATACCCAATAGGAAATAACTGTCACTTAAAATGTGTGTTTTCCCTTTGTACATAGGTCTAAAAACTCAGAGATGATTATGTTTAGAAATCAACAATGCAGCTCACACATCACAAGATTGAGGGGATCCTAGTTTGGGGGTAAGATAGAATGGGCACAGTGGTGGTTTTGGCCATAGGCATAGACTGTGTGAATGAACTGAACCTTTGGAAGACATTTCTGATGGCCCCACACTCATTCTTACCCAGCTCACATGCTTAGACTCCTTTCATTTCCTCACTGGCACTTCTCCACCATAGCTCACTCCATCACTTATTAAGGGGCATATAGGGTTTTCTAGCAGAGCTTGTTGTAGTTGTGTGTTAACCAGATATTTATAGCCAAATACTTTGAAGTTATAAACCCACTGCGGGAGGCACTAAGGCAGAAGAGTATAATGCAAAAGTCAGGAATGAAATTGGGGTAGTTGAATGCCAGGTTCCACATGATTCCAAGAAGAAAAAATCCATTTTCAAACAGGGTTAATTATGAGTGAAAAACTGAAATGTCACCTTTATGCCTCTTTTTATGACAGTATTTAAAAACACACAATGGTCCAGAGAATGTTTGCTTGGGCTAAGCAGCATATTTGCCTGTGAACTATGAGGGTGTTCATTCCTACATATATTCATTCATTTGAAAAATATTTCCTAAGAATATACTCCATGCCATTGAGTATATACTCAACATATTGCTCTAAAAAGTGGGATTACAGCAGTGAAAAAAACAAGTTCCCATGGAGTGTACAGTTCAATGGGAAGATAACAATAGGAAAAATAATAGGTAATAGGAGCTCTACTGGTTATATGCTGGAATATAAAAAAAAAAAACACCCAACCTGGCCGATGTGGTTTAGTGGTTGAATATTGACCTATGAACCCGGAGGTCATGGTTTGATTCCTGTTCAGGGCACATGTCTGGGTTATGGGCTTGATTACCAGTAGGGAGTGTGTAGGAAGCAATCAGTGATTCTTATCATTGATACTTCTCTCTCTCTCTCCATCTTCCTTCCTCTCTGAAATAAATAAAAATCATATATAATAAAGAGGTAATATGCAAATTGACCATCACTTCAACACACAAGATGGCCGCCCCCATGTGGTCAAAGATGGCCGCCACAAGATGGCCAGCAGGGGAGGGCAGTTGTGGGCAATCAGGCCAGCAGGGGAGGGCAGTTGGGAGGGACCAGGCCTGAAAGGGAGGGCAGTTGGGGGCAACCAGGCCTGCAGGGGAGGACAGTTGCGGGGGACCCAGGTCTGCAGGGGAGGGCAGTTGGGGAGAACCAGGTCTGCAGGGAAGGGCAGTTGGGGGTGACCAGCCCTGTAGAGGAGGGCAGTTGTGGGGAACCAGGCCTACAGGGGAGGGCAGTTGGGGGGGACCAGGCCTTCAGGGGAGGACAGTTAGGGGTGACCAGGCTGGCAAGGAAGGGATGTTAGGGGTGACTGGGCCAGCAGGGGAGGGCAGATGGGGGTGACCAGGCCTGCAGGGGAGGACAGTTAGGGGCAATTGGGCTGGCAGGGGAGTAGTTAGGCATCGATCAGGCTGGCAGGGGTGTGGTTAGGGGTTGATCAGGCTGGCAGGCAGAAGCAGTTAGGGGCAATCAGGCAGGCAGGCAGGTGAGCAGTTGGGAGCCAGCAGTCCTGGATTGTGAGAGGGATATCCGACTGCCTGTTTAGGCCTGATCCCGGTGGGACATTCCTCAAGGGGTCCCAGATTGGAGAGGGTGAAGGCTGGGCTGAGGGACACCCCCCCATGCACAAATTTTGTGCACCAGGCCTCTAGTATAAATAAAAAGCACCACCCCAAACTAAGTGGCTTCAAACAACAATGGTTTATTATTTCCCACAATTGTGTGGGTGAGCTGCTAGTTCTCCTGCTGGCCTCACCTGAGCTCACTGGTCTGGCTGCTTTGAATCAGAAGCTCAGCGGGTAGAGATGGGCTGGCTGGGCCCCTCTAATCATGTGGTCTTTTGACCACAGAAGGTCTTAGGCTGTCATGGGAACAAGCACAAAAGAGCAAGTGTTTATTCAATGCATCATATCTGCACATGTCCCATGGGCTCAGAGCCAACATGTGAGGGAACAATATATGGGTATAGGTACAAAAAGCTGTGATTCATTGTGCACCATTTTGGAAACAATCTAACACATTGGTAATAAGAGGTACAAAAAAAATAAAGCATGTGGGAGAGCATTGCTAGAGAGTGCCAGGGCAGTTATTTCAGAAAAGAAATCAGGGCAAGTCTTTTGGGGGAGGTTACATTGGAAAAGAGACCTGTGCAGTAGGGTAGGGGACCATGTAGGTGTGCAGAGAGTGCTCCAAGCAGAGGAGCAGCATGTGCAAAGGCCTTGAGTGGGAACAAAAAATGGCTCAGTGTGTCTGGAGGGCATAAGCAAAGGGAGAGTGTGGTCATGGTTGATGAGATAGCCAGGACTGTACCACATAGGCCTTTGCAGATCATGGTAGATTTCATAAGGTATTCCAAGATTAAAGGAGAACCCGTGGATGGTTATGTTCTGGAATGGTCTAAGCTGTCAGTTGGACACCCCCCAAGGGCTTCCGGACTGTGAGAGTGAGCAGGCTGGGCTGAGGGAACCCCCCGAGTACAGAATTTTGTGCATTGGGCCTCTAGTTCAATCGTAAGAGTGAGAAGGATCAAACTCATGATATGTTTAGGATTCAGGGCTCAGGGCACTTCAAATGGATTGAATATGGGTTGTAGAGAAAGAAAGTCATAGAAGATGTCCTCTGGGTTATTAATATGACCATCGGTGTGAGTGGCAGATAGCATTAGTTGGTTTGGGGTAGAACGCTAGATAGGAGAAGATATATAGAAGATGAAGTCAACCATATTCAGGCTCATAAAATCCTAAAGCTGAATTTAGAGACAGCTCACATAACCCTATCAATTTATAGATTAGGAAAAAATGAAGAATTTATTTTAATTAATTAATTAAAAATTTTAATTATTAATTTATATTATTTTATTTTTTAGTTATCTTAATTGTTGAGGATATTACAGATGTCCCCCATTTTTTCCCTCATTGCCCACTCCACCTGTTTCCCACCCACCCCAAACCTTCACCATACTATTGTCTGTGTCTATAGATTATGCATATATGCATATAAGTTATGTGGTTAATCTCTGTCCTAACTGTCTGCCCCCTTCCCTGTGATATTCCTCAGTCTGTGCCATGCTTCTATGCCTCTGGACCCATTTTGATCATTAGATTTCACATATAAGTGAGATCATATGATACTTATCTTTCTTTGACTAGCTTATTTTGCTTAGCATTATACTCTTTATGTTTCTTTATGATGTCTCAAAGGGTAAGATATACTTCTTTTTTATAGCTGCATAGTATTCCATATACCACAACTTTTTTTTTAGCACTTATCTACTGATGGGCACTTGAGCTGTTTCCAGATCTTGTAAATAGTGCTGCTATGAACATAAGTGATGCATACATTCTTTATGATTTGTGTTTTGAAATTCTTAGGATATACACTGAGTGGCCAGATTATTATGATCTTTGAACCACTCAGTGTGTGTGTGTGTGTGTGTGTGTGTGTGTGTGTGTGTGTGTGTGTATTAGAGGAGGCCCTGTGCATGAATTCGTGCATTGGTGGGGTCTGGCCAGCCTGGTCAGCGGGAGGGGACATGGGCGGTTGGCCAGCCTGCCTGCTGGTCGAACGCCTGGTTGAGGGGACTATTGCATATTAGCCTTTTATTAGATAGGAGGATATACACTGAGTGGCCAGACTATTATGCGTTCAGAGATCATAATAATCTGACCACTCAGTGTATTCTTTGAAGTGGAATCACTGGGTCAAATGACAGTTCAATTTTTTTTTGTGTGTGGAAACTCCATACTGTTTTCCACAGTGACTGCACCAGTCTGCATTCCTACTAGCAGTATACTAGGGTTCCCTTTTCCTCACATCCTCATCAGCTCATGGATTGGAAGAATTAATATTATTAAAATGTACATACTACCCAAAGCAATCTATAGATTCAACACAATACCTATTAAAATATCAGTGATATGCCCAGCAGTGTGGCTCAGCGGTTGAGCATCGACCCAGGAACCAAGAGTTTATTGGTTTCATTCCTGGTCAGGGCACATGCCCAGATTGTGGGCTCCATCCCCACTAGGGGTGTGTGCAGGAAGCAGCCAATTGATGATGTTCATATTTCATTGATGTTTTTATCTCTCTATCCCCTTCCCTTCCTCTCTCTCTAAAAATCAATAAAAATATATTTTAAAAATTAAAATACCAGCAACATTGGTTTCCCAAGAAAATGTATGCACATTTGTATACATTTTTGGGGGATACCCTATGTTTCACAGATCTAGAACAAATAACCCAAAAATTTATATGGAACCCAAAAGGACCCTGAATAGCCTCAGAAATCTTGAGAAAAAACAAAGTTAAAGGGATAACAATACCAGATATCAAGTTATACTACAAAGCACTATACTCGAAACAGCCTGGTACTGGCACAAACACAAGCATATAGAACAATGGAACAGAACAGATAATTCAGAAATCGACTCAAGCCATTAAGCTCAATTAATATGTGACAAAGGAAGTAGGAACATACAATGGAGTCAAGACAGTCTCTTCAATAAATGGTGTTGGGAAAATTGGACAGCTACATGAAAAAAATAAATAAAATAAAACTAGACCATTAAGAAGAATAAACTCAAAATGGATAAAAGACTTACTTGTAAGCCATCTATACTAATAAAAGGTAATATGCTAATTAGACCGTACGTCTTCCGGATGTCCTTCTGGACAAAGCCACAGTGGCAGGGGCCAAGGCAGAGGGAGTTAGGGGTGATCAGGCAGATAGGCAGGTGAGCAGTTAGGAGCCAGCAGTCCCAGATTGCAAGGGAGATGGATGCACAGGGATCGGAGCTAAACTGGCAGTTGAACATCCCCTGAGGGGTCCAAGATTGGAGAGGGTGCAGGCTTGGCTGAGGGACCGCCCCATGCACGAATTTCGTGCACTAGGCCTCTAGTTAAACCATAAAAATCTTAGAAGAAAACATAGGCTGTAAAATTTTATACATCTCATGTAGCAGAATTTTCACAGATACAATTAGGGCAAGAGAAACAAAGGAAAATAAATAAAGAAATGGGACCACATCAAACTAAAAAGCTTCTGCACAACAAACAAGCCATCCTTAAAGTGCAAAGGGAAACCGATTTGCCAATGATAAATCTGATAAGGGGTTAGTTTCCAAATATATAAAGAACTCATACAACTCAACAAAAAGAAGACAAACAATCCAATTAAAAAATCGATGAAGGACCTAAATAGACACCTCTCCAAAGAGGACATACAGATGGCCAATATACATATGAAAAAATGCTTAAAGTAATTATCATCAGAGAGAGGCAAATTAAAAGAACTATAACGTATCACCTCACACCTGTTAGAATGGCTGCCATAACAAACAACAAATGCTGGTGAGGATAAGGAGAAAATGAATTTCTTTTCTACAAGACTATGCAGAAAATTGCAGCAGATTATGTATTAAAACCCTGGCTTATTTGTCCCCCCCACCCACCCCGCCCCAGTGTCCCAGAGCAAAGATCTTCTCATGACTTCATAGTGACATCTTGGGTTCCCTTAGATCACTTCTGCATAGTATTAAGATTCATTAAAATGTTTTATTTTTTTTCCTTGTTGATATTCTGGTTGAGAATCCAAAGGTGGTGTGAATCTATTCTATGTTCATAGAAGATTAGTCTGAAAGAAAGATTATAAAAAATTATGCTATTATTTTGAAAAGGAAATACATAAAGATGGTAGCTGCTCATAAAACACTCTCTTATTTTCCTACAGGTGAGATTAATTTAGTAATAGATGTCAACTGGTATATAAATTTTGAATAAGATATTTGAATACTTTCACTCTTATTCCTTTTTGTTTTAGTGTATGGAAGATCAGATTCGATGGAAAAAATAAGACTAGGCCAGTGGGCACTACCAGTAGGTTTCAGAGGAAGAGTTGATACTTTGAATACATAGCCTTAGGGACCATAGCTTGTTTGAAGTAATTTCACTTTTCTGCAATGAACTGAGATAAATGGAAGGTCTGTGAGCAGAGCCTAATGAGCCTTCAACACAATTGAGTTGTTCTTCATATTTTTAGCTTTTTAGGTTTCTTTTTGAAGCTTGAAACCATTCTTTCTTTATATTTGACAGAAATTAAGCTAATTTCTATGCAGTCTGCTGAAGGAGTTTTTGTATTGATTTTATTTACCTCTGTCTTTATTGAGTGCACAGCTGGTATTTTTTATTTAACGGATATTCAAAGTTTAGTGTTCAGGGAAGTAGAGGAAGCAAAGGGTCTTAGAGCAAAGAGCCAGGGTAAAAGGGGTTGTGTCCAAGGATGGAGGAGGCTTACTGATAGAGGAATCCCCTCAACAAAATAGGCCTCTCTCCTTATCACCCTGAGATCATTGAGGGCAGAAACCTACGACAGTGTTCTTTATTACATATTTACTATATGGCAGGTTTGAAGTGCTTTATAAGCATTATAAAGCATTATATCCTAAGGTAATATCATACCCTGAGTTTCATGGTTCTATGAGATTCTTTTCTAAGTGCCTCATGGGTTTTTAGGAGAGTGTTTTGTCATAGATTCTATTCAAATTTGCCAATTCACGGAAAAGTTTTGATCTACGTTTTTTCAAGGTTTACTTGCGTTGTATTTTTATACTTTGAATAGATAGACAATATCTAGTGCTAAAGTTCACATGTTACACTAAGATATAGTCTTAAAGTCCAAGTTTAGGATTTCGATTTCTCACTTATCTCATCTCCGATGTACTTGTTATTTTATTTATATTTTGCATAGGGAAACAGTGCAGGATGACAGTCATTAAAGGTCTAAATTGGTTGTTGGGTTACCGTTGATGGTGACATGGTGACATGGTCCTTTCAGTGGCCTAGCTTTCCTCTTTTTATGAGAGGGAAGACTAGCACTGCTGAGCTCTGCTCAAGGTGAGCTGTGGAGGTGGGGAGGCAAGATGGGTGTGTATCCTGTAATTTTTGCATCTTAGATTAAGTCTCCCATCTTTGAACCTCTTTTGGGGGGCAGGAGTTATCACTTATTATAGCCAGACAGCAGTACCAGTTCCTTATTGATAAAAACCCAACACTGAGCACAGATAAGGTTCTAGCTTTGTCCAGATAAAGAGATCATTTCCACAGATTGCTCTCAGTTTGAATCATCTGTCCAAGCCACAGTTAATCTTGGCCCAGAAATCAGAATTGGTTCCCTTCTATGTTGAACTTGTCTCTACAAATGTCAATCTTTTTAACATCTTCCTCTTTCTACACAATCCAACCCAGCTATTGCCTGGTTCTTTTGTCTTCCTAATTCTTCTATTTAGACCTATTTATTCTTGCTTTGGGAAGACAGAGATCTCTCTTTTTTTTTATTTAAAACTTAGTTAACAAAATGATTACAAGATTGTAAACTTCTTGAGGACAGGGATTAAGATTATTTATCATTGTGACTTTACTAGTGCTTAAATACTGAGCAAAATATTTGTCTTTTAAATAAGATATATGCAACCAAAGAAGATCAAAGAAAATTCAACATATATTATGTTTTAAAAAAGAAACTGGATTTCCTGATGTTTCCAGTATAATAATTGTGTCTTTCTGTCCTTTTCCTCCTCTTTTGAAATAACTCCAAGCAAACTTCTAGATTATATACCTATTAATGTCAAAGACTGTGATTTATATACATATATTTCCATGTCTCCCATGGTGCTAAACACAATGCTTGACATACCCAAGTCACCCAGTATAAATTCCTTAAGTGAATGAATAGGATTCTTTAATCCAAGTTAGTTTTTTATTTTTCAGAAGAATAAAGTTTTAGTGAATTAAGATTTTATGATTTATGCTAATCCTTTATACAGATCAGTTGAGAAAACAACTATAATTTATGCTTCACAGACCTTCTGTCTACATTTGAAAATTTATGTTCAGTGCCTGCACCAATATGAATGAAATAATCACCACCCCCAAACTAGAGTTGAATATTTTTTGAGATTTAGAACTGTAATAATTATATTTCTTTCTTTATTTCCTGTTTCTCCTCCTAAATTAAAATGCAAGATTAACAGTTTGGTGAATTATAAGGATATTTTGTACTAGTTTTAGAGTATCAGAGTAATTACTGGAAATTCTAAATGAAAATTATCTAAAAACATCAGGTTCAAGTTTTGTTGAACAGAAGCTTAGTTATTTAGTTTTTACTAATAATTTATCAAATGTAACTGGCTGTTGTGAATTATATTGAAAAATCATCCTGCTTTGAAAGACTGAGATCAAGAAGGGAACCTTAGATAGAAGATTCGGATTTTCTGGCTGTAGTGGAGCAGTGCTGTACTAGTAAGTAGAAGTTTTGAGCTCTCTGTCCTGGGTTTGATACTTGTGCCAGCCTTCCTGGAAGTAAAGTCACTGAACCCCATGGATCCCTAGGAGTGTGCACCGAAGCTCTTCCCCAAAGCCTTGCCTCTATGTCTCTGAGAGTCTCTTCTCTGAATAAATGTCTCTGAGATCCCATAGGAAACTATGGAAAGAAAAGAGAGGAAGAGAGAACTGAAAGCTCCTTCATTGGGACTGATTAATTATTTTAAAAAGAACTTGCAAAAGAAAAGAAACGAAGAGGCAAATAAATATAAGTCAATGCCTGCTTTCTTTCGCCCCTCATATCACTATCCAAATTGATTATGAGGACAAGAAATGACATTTTCAGTGTTTGATCATATGAGAATCAAATAGCTTCCTGAGGAGGAAAACACTATATTTTTACACAGCCCATGGGTCAGTAATGTTGATCAGATGACAATACACTAATACATAGGCCGGTTTTTATTTTTTTATTTTTTTTAAATATATTTTATTGATTTTTTACAGAGAGGAAGGGAGAGGGACAGAGAGCTAGAAACATCGATGAGAGAGAAACATCGACCAGCTGCCTCCTGCACCCCCCCCCCACACACACCAGGGATGTGCCCGCAACCAATGTACATGCCCTTGACCGGAATCTAACCTGGGACCCTTGAGTCCGCAGGCCGACGCTCTATCCACTGAGCCAAACCGGTTTCGGCCATAGGCCGGTTTTTAATGCTTCATCCAAAATCTATGTGAGAGACAGCTGGATTTTGGGTCAGGACACTGGAATTGTCACTGACTAAATGACCTTGGGCAAGTCACTTTATCTCAGTAATGTTGGCAGCATCAGTGACCACCCACCTGTCATGACTGATGGATTTTGAACTGGTAGAATAAAAAGCAGGTACACAAGTTTGACACCGAAATCAGTGAATAAGCATGTGAATATTATGGGGTCTTATCTGTACTATAAAGAGGTATTAGTCTGAACTCTTTGGAAAGCAAAGATCAAGTTTATTAGGATAAGTTTGAGAGTGCCTAGAAACCAAACATAGAAATGTGTCAATTTATCACCAAGAGTGGAAAAGAATGAACACAAACCAAGAAAATAACCCATAGAGTCTACTCATGCCAAAAGCAGTTGTGCTTGGCTACTGGTGAATTCCATTGTTTGGTTTTTGCTTCCCTCTGACATTTCACAAGCAGTCCAAACTCATGAGAGGCTTTTACCCTGTAACCCCCAACACTGCCCGTGTCTCAGGATGGTTCCCAGGATCAAACCAGATTGACTCCTAGCTCTTCAGAGATATTAGTCAGGGCTGTCATGGAGGACATTCTTAGTTGTCTTATTTTAAACATATTTTTCAAAAGTCAGTTTTTTTCAGGTAGCCTTTCAAGTTCAGCTTGAGACAGGATTAAAATACCATGGATTTTTGAGTAAGAAAGTCCTCCAATTAGAATAATTTTTCTGTTATTTATGATTTGCTGAGTTGAGGTACTTACTTTTCTAAGCCCCTATTTCCTCATCTTTAAGTAAAACTATTATAACTATCACTAAAAAGTGCTGCAAAGTAGTAATAAAAATAGCAAAAGCAATAATAATAGTCATCTAAATGTGAATAATACCACTATTACTTTATGGCAAAGATTTATTATTGGCAAACACTTTGACCTATATTACTTCCTTTGATCGTCATAGAGCATTGGGAAAGATCCTACTCCTTTGAATAGCCTGTACCACCGTGAAAGCCAGCCTGATAGAAAGGTGGTATGAAAGAAACAAGAAGGTGTTCAGTTTCCTGCATTCGTGAAGACTGCAACTAATAAGTGTCTGAGAGCCTTTGGGATGATTTCATCCTGAGGTTTTCAAAGTCAGCTTCTAAGAAACCAGTGAATGCAGCAAAGACAAGAAGATGGTCATTCTAGTCCTCCACAACTTCCATTATGCATTTTTTCTGTGTTACTGATTGGGTTTTCACATAAGATTTCAATTGAAGAAAGTTTCTAACCAAACACTTTCATTTTACTAATGGCCCACAAACCTCTGGGGATTTAAAAAAAGACAGATAGGGAAACTCAAAATTAAAAAAAAAAATCATTCATTATTTCAAACTACTGAAACAGTTTCTTTATTAAACAATATTTTTGAAAGTTTACTATGTAAAAATCACTGTCTAGGCACAATCAAAGATACCATAAAAATATAAGTCCATACACTGAGTATTTCACATTGAATAGATGGCCTAAACTTATGAGAAAGTAGTTTTATAATGCCAAATAAGTGTGACCAACTTGAAAGGAGAAATTACTAAAAAATGTAAGTTATCTAGGGAAATTGTTTTTTGTTTTGTTTTGTTTTTTAATAGAAGTTGGGTTTCAACTGGTCCATGACAAATGGATAACATTGAAACAGAGGACAAAAGACAATACATTCTAAGTGTGGAATATCTTTAGTAAAGTCATACGTCTTGGAAATGTCAAACCTCCTGCAGGGGGGATGATAGCAAAATCAGTTTGCCTGGAGCTAAAGGTTTATGACAGGAAGTTAGTAAGAATAGTCTTGAGTTGCTAAGCATTAACTAGTGGATCACCTGATGACAGCTGAGGCTACTCTTCATATTATAGAAGAGGGATAGATGTTCCAGTAGCCAACTCTATGGTCTAATTCTGGTATAAGAACAGTCCTTCATTCCCTGTCCTCTCATGCCATCTCCCTTATCCAACTCTTCCCTCACTCTATTAAACTCAGAGATTAAAATTTAAGAAATCATTTCTAACAACTCTTCCTTGCCACCACTATGCACCAAGTTTTCAATAAATTTGAAAATAAATTATATAGAAAGCAGGAAATAATAGAAAAGTTTGGACAGGAGCATAATGTCTTTGAAAGATAAATTTGGTAGTGGGCAAGTTTAAACTGGAAGAACCCATTGGCAATTTGCAGGCAGGGATAGTGTGTAAAAATCCATTTATATGAATATTTCTTAAGTTACTATGTGATATGTGTTATATATACATTTTCTAATTTAATTTTATGTAGTTGATAATAATATTCCAATTTTATAAATAGAGAAACTGAGGTACAAAGACATTTAGGTAACTTTCCCAGTATTAATCCACCAACAAATAGAAACTCAAACCTTTATAATGTTAAAGTTTACCCCATTTCTTATTCTTCATTTTGAAGTAAAATCAGATGGTTCAGTTAACCATTCTCCTCAGATCAAGGCACATTATCATCTTTTGATCTGTACAGGCCTCTTTCTAATTTTATTTACTTATTTTTATTATTTTCAAAAATACCTATATCCTGTTTCCATAACTCTTTCTCCACAGTCAAACATTTCAGTGTTTCATGTGTGTTCAGTGTGTTTTTTTGTATGTATTCTTTAGAATGAGTATTATTATTTTGTATGCACATATTTTAATTCGTGTAAATTATATATCTTCTTTTCCTTATTTTTTTTATTAAAGACTATATTTTAAAGATTCATCCATATTCCTATGGATGTTTCTAATTCATTGATTCTAACTGTGGAACTTCTTCCCTCTTAATTACATTAAAATAATTCTCTAAAGCAAAGGCAGACTTGGGAGCAACATTCATAAATATTAACTAATCAATTAGCATATTAAAAGCAATTCAGTAAACAAAACATTCGTTGAGTACTTACTACCAGACATTGTGTTCAATGTTGGGAATACTGAGATGAATAAAATCCAAAACTTATCCTTTAGAGATCAGGGACCCAATCATGCAAATAAATAATTACAGTTTAGTGACTTATGTGCAGTTATAGATAAGAACTAAAGAAAGATTAACAGCACAAATCAGGGTGTAATTGTTTATGCCCAAGACTCTGAGCAAAATGAGCAAAATGTGGAACAAAAGAGTGACCTTTTCTGGGTTTCAAAGAATAAGTAGGAGGAGTGTTCTGAGTGGATTGGTGGGGAAAGGGTATTCTAGGAAACAGCACTTTTGACAAGAATTGTTTCATTGTCTGTCTTCCCCTTGGCCCCTTCTAAAAACCTGCAATACCCACAGTCTCTCAGAACAATAGCAGTATTTACCCCTCCCACATCCAGAGCAGGCTGATTGTCTAAGGGTGGGCACCTGGGACCAGATACAAATGCCTCCTACCAGTGATCCAGCAACCAAACACATGTGTTGTCTTGGTTAAGCTGCTCCTTGAAATTTGAATGAAGAGGCTACAGGTGGTGAAAGAAAGTGGAACTTGTAGGTCATGCTGCCTGGTGGTCATTTGGTCATTTGCGTGTGGATGAATAAACAAAGAGAGTTTTGACCTTTAAGCAGAGCAAGGGAATGAAGCACCTCTTGGGTAAAGAGAAATGCTGCTTCAGTTTCGGCACCTTTTCTGTCCTCAGCTCGAGTCTGTGGACTGGATTTTGCTTCCTCCCTGGAATTCTATAAAGTTTCTCTAAATCTTTACAATCAATATCCCTTTATTGAGAACTATTTTGAGTTTATATTGCTAATTACCTAATGAAAAAAAGCACATACTTCAAGGCATGCAGACCAGAGAGACTGTGGTCTGTTTACAGAGCTATAGTTTGTTTTCTATTGCCACATATAAAATATGGGAGTAGGTTTGAGGGGAAATCTGAGGGAAGATCCAAAAGGGCTTGATGATTGATTGGATATGGGACATAAGGATAACAAGGTCTGAATTTCCAAGCTTGGAAGTCCCTGGAAGAATGGTGATAACATTGATATTAAGCTAAGAAAATAAAGGAAAATGGGAGAATAATTCAATTTTAGATATGTGAGAAGACTTTGAGAAGCATATATATATGAGCTGAGGGGCCTATAGTATAATATTAGACAAAGAAAGGAAGTATTCAGTGAAGAGGGGTCATGAATGGGACCAAGAATAGTCCAAGATGAGAGTTATGTAAACCAAAGGAGAAAAAATTTAAAGGCACATAAAATAGTAACAGTAAAAGTAATTACCAATAATAGTAGTGATAATAATTAATAGTATAATGGTAATACTATAGAAAACACAGCTAAGACATACAAATGAGGATTAGAGAAAAGCAAACTACAAGTGCAATGGCCCAATAAATCCTCCCACTTCAGACAAATTTCCAGTGCCCTTAATATCCTTCCACAGATCTGGCTTAACACAAATGTTATTTTGGATAGTAAAATCTGAGTTCATGGAACCTATTCTGTTGAAAGTTGCTTTATTTGATACTCAATACAATGTCATATGTACTTATCATTTTTTTATTAATAAGATGAATAAGGTTTCTGTGTTAAAGTTATTCTAATAGTCTTAAAATGAGAGAGCAGTGATCTTGGCATCTGTGGCTGTGGGGAGGGACATTGAAGCTGCCATGTTTAGGAATGACCTATAATGAAGACTGATCTCCGTGCATCCTTTAAGAAGTAAAGGCTAATTTGGATCTGAAGTTTTAAGGGAATTTAAATTTGGGGATTTCCTGTGTGAAGCAGTGTTTGCAATCACGTACTCAGCTAAAATGCTCCTTTTCTAGGAACACTCATACCAGTGACACGCTGTTGGAAAGAGAATGAAGAATAAATGTAGCCATTCTCCCTGTTCTGCCGACTTAACCAATTAATTAAATCCACTTTGCTTTCTGGGCTTATGGTGACTTCCTGTAATTCAGACTGAAATCTTGTCACATCCAGAAGATCTGTCTTTGTCCAGGTTACCATGGCAGCTAATTTCTTCCCTTTTTGTAAAATTATCCCAGCCCTTGGCTTCAGTTAATCGCATAAGCTGGTGTATTATTAGCTTAATGAAGGGACCCTTTCTGCAGGCTTCTCCCAGCGCTGTCAGGTAGCTGTCCAACTAGTGCAATGTTGCTAAGCTCAGCATCCATCTGGAGCTCTCTCACACAGCCAGTAGGTTGTATGCCAGAGAACATCCTGCTGCTTCTGAAGAAAATTCATCTCCTTCCTCCTTAAATGTGACCCATGACATCACATGACACCCCTCCCCCCCAACCCCATTCTGATCTTCATACTATGAGGGGAGGCCTTGTCACCATCTAAGCATTCATAGCTATTATCTGTGCAAAGATTTATTTTTCCCATCTAAAGCTATAATGCAACATACTCTGGGATCAGTTTCAAACTCTAATGATTAACACATGTTTATTCATTCCAAATGGAGCTGTGGCTGCAGTCCCTGCTGCACACATATTATTGGGTTTGGGTTTTTGTTGTTGTTGTTGTTGTTGTTATTTTTCCTCCCTGGTATGATACTTCACATGGATCAGAAGAAGCAACCAACCATTAGCTCTGGAAATCTTTGTCCTCTGCCTTGGAAATACCTTTCTGCACTTATCACTTGTACACAGGTTGTACCCAGGTCACTTTCTGGCCACGTGCAATAGTCATTAAAGTTCAGCTTTGTGCCTGGAATTAAGCTTCATCCTGTATGTATGTTCCCACAGCATAATGACAGCCAACTAATGGCAAATTTACCCCACAGTCGAGTCAATAATGCACAACAGAGAAATACAGATGGGGAAAATCAGTCTTTGATTAAATATATAATATGGTAGTTGAACATTTAATGACACAATGCAGTTAGAAAAATTAAGGACATCTTTTTTGTTAACTAAGAGAAGTCAAACATAGGGTTGCCATTCAGCTGCAATGGTGCTCTAACTTCCCTGGGAGGTGTCCTAGTGAGGTATGGTCAAGTTTGGGGGCAGAGATTGGAAAATACTCACCATCACCCTCAGAATGACAGCACTGTCAGCTCTACTCAGTGACCACAAGAGCTGCATTACCCAATATGCAAAAGCACAGATAATTTGTAGCAAATTGTGATTCATTGAGGAATTACTTTTGGTTAAGATGATTTTTCCTCTTCTCTAAACTCCATCTCAAGCCAGCTCTCTGATCTAACTTGAAGTTTCTTCAAATGCATGCTAATAGTAGAAGTTAAAGAGCCACTGTGAAATTTATTTCAGCCCTGAATTTACAACTTTGTTAAGCAAAACTATATAAAAACCATAAAATGAAAGAGACTAAAAATAAAAAGGGGAACCAATAACAAACAAGTTGTTCCAGCCAACTATTTCTTGCTCAAAATGAAATGATGAAAGTGAGCGTGACACATAATAACCATTTGCTAACTTTAACATTTTGTAAAGGATAACAGAGAAGGGATATGTGGACTTCCTTTTTTTCCTGACCTAAACATTTCTCTCTTGACATTCACCTTTTCTGAACCTGAGGTCTCTCTGATAGAACAGTTTTAAATCTTGAAAGAGAGTTAAACAATAATTGTAATTTTAAAAATAGTACCTAACACACAAGGAATGTGGAGTAAATCATTTAAAGGTCCTCTTTTACTTATTCTGTTTCTTATGTTCTGTGTTGGATTGAAGACTCCAGGAACTTGTTGTTTTCACAGGACATATCTAATCACCTGATGCCAGGTGGTCCCAGCCTGAGGACAAGCATTGCCATCTGCAGGTTTTCTGCCACTGGAATCATCCTCTCCATGCGTTTCTGATTGTCTATAAATAGCATCACTTGTGAGGACTGTTGAAATACTTTATTGCTACAATTATAATGACATTTCTAGCATGTTATAATCATATAAAACTGTAAAAATAGAATGATGCTATTTTGGAGTTTGGGTTATTTTTCCAATTCAGTTTGTGTTTCATGGAAGGGAAGAAGAGATTAGGAATGCTAGTTGTATAGAGAAGGAGTCAGGCCGATAATAAAAGAGAAAACAATGTATGGAAATCAAGAGCAATTCCTTAAAAAGAAAGGTAGCTAGATACTTTGAAATTGACTTGGTTTTATTGAAAAATATATTCAAAGTACAATTCCATACATAAAAGTGAAGTGAAGACATGTGATGACATTATTCCAGCTGAGGGCCTTAGCCAAACCAAGTGACTAAATTTTTCATAGGCTTTTACATTTTTTATGACAACACCTTAGTAGAAGAGTCACAGATGCTTGAAAAAGAAATATTTAAGATAGTTGTACTAAAAATTTCTTTGAAAAAGACAGTATTTTGAGTTGATAAAATATTCCTATTGTTTTCAAATGTTCAGTCACCACCAGTTAAAAAAAATAAAAGATCTATTGAGAAAATGCTATTTGTGGATGGGTGAACAATCACATGTCTGGCCACTGGGCCACATTTATGGGTGCTTTTAAACTATGACCCATGATTCTAAAATGTTGTGTGTTATCCACATAAGCAATATTGATTGATTGTGAATAAGTGCCAAATATTTTTATTTTATTTTATTTGTTTATTTATTTATTGAGCTTTATTGAGGTATAATTGACAAATCCTATATAACAAAGATGTAATATGCAAATTGACTCTCATGTCCTCGCACAAGATGGCCGCCACCATGTGGTCAAAGATGGCCACCACAAGATGGCCAGCAGAGGAGGGCAGTTAGGGGTGACCAGGCTGGCAGAGGAGGGCAGTTAGGGGCAACCAGGCCGACAGGGGAAGGCAGTTGGGGGGGACCAGGTCTGCAGGGGAAGGCAGTTACAGGTGACCAGGCTGGCAGGGGAAGGCAGTTAGGGGTGACCAGGCCTGCAGGGGACGGCAGTAGGGGGGGACCAGGTCAGCAGGGGAAGGCAGTTAGGGGTGACCAGGCCAGCAGGGGAAGGCAGTTAGGGGTGACCAGGTCGGCAGAGGAGGGTAGTTAGGGGCAACCAGGCTGTCAGGGGAGGGCAGTTGGGGGTTACCAGGCCAGCAGGGGAGGGCAGTAGGGGGCAATTGGGCCAGCAGGGGAGCAGTTAGGCATTGTTCAGGCTGGCAGAGGAGTGGTTAGGAGGTGATCAGGCTGGCAAGCAGGCGAGCAGTTGGGAGCCAGAAGTCCCAGATTGTGAGAGGGTGCAGGCTGGGCTGAGGGACACCTGCACAAATTTTGTGCACCGGGCCTCTAGTAAATTATAATACATTTAAAATATTACAATGTGGAGTGGAAGATGGCTGCCAACGGGAAGGCAGACTGCAAGATAGTGTGTGAGTGACAGAACGAAAGGAGAGTGTGTGAGTTGAGGGACAGCTGTACTCCAAGGGACTGTTGGGGATTGCCAGACTGGGTTCCCCTCACCAGGCAGCCCCCACTGCTGCTGAAATCCCTCCTGGAGCAACCAGCTGACACAGAGACCGTGCCATCTTGAAGGGGAGAGTGGATGTTATCGGAAGCCTGAAAATCCTGGAAATCTACAACAACAACAACAACACCCAGTGAACAGCTGCGAACCCAGGAACACCGGTCCCCAAGCAGCGCGAACACGTGGATTCGGAGGAGCTCTGCACCTACTCATAGAAAGGTCAGAATACACCTAGGATAAGATGAGGTCTGTGATCCAGGCAGGAGAGAGAAATGCACACAACGGGAGCTAGAGGATCCAAGGAAGTCTGCGCCCCAAAAAATCCGCAGCCATTGGGGCTAGCGTGATCCACGAATTGGGAAGGGGATCTGCAGGGCTGCTGACAGAAGGGAACTTAATAAAGCAACCCATAGCTGAACTGGGTGCAGAAGGGCAGCCTAAAAATTTTAACATTGTGCCTGCTCATTAGAGCCAAGGGGAATAAAGACTGCACAGACTTGCGCGCAGTGCCGAAGTTCGTGCACTTACTCTGCCTCTTTTTTTTTTTTCTTTTCTTCTTTTCTTTTCTTTTTTTTTTTTTCTCTTTAAATCCTTGCTTTTGATTACTAAGCCCAATACATAAGATCACCCAATTGGGGACACTCTAAGAGACTGCAGGGGAAAATTGTTTTTGTGGAACCTGGGAATCAGAGAATGGAATAACGATCAGAGAACCAGCTCTGGGGCAGCCCATTCTCCAAAATTAGTATTAAGTGCGACAGGGAAAACAAAATCTAAGCACTAGCTAGAGAGGACCTATAGACCCAGAGGTCAATCCAGAAACACTGCCACCCAGGGGTTGAATCACAAATTGACTCTTGTTGAAAACACAAATAAAGGAGTATAAGAAACAAAGAAAATCAGGACTGTGGCTTACAACACTGGGAGCAGTGGAACGCAGGGAACTTCAATACTGTCCTGACTAGGAAACAGGCATGCCAAACAGAACAGTAAAGGAAGTGAATGACCTTCACTATTGCACTTTTTTTTTTCATCTTTAACTTAAGAAACTAAATTTGTTTTCTTTTTTCCTCACTTCATTTTACCTTTTTAATTATTACATTTTTATTTTTAATCAGCATTATTACTACTACTATTTTACCTTTTTTAAAAAAGTGTCATTTTATTTTCCCTTTATTTTATTTTGGGATTAGTGTTCTACATTCTATTTTCATCTTTTCTTTAGCATCATTTTACTCTATCTCAACTTTACCTTTATGCCAACACTCTCTTCCTCACTTTTCCCCTTTTGTTGACCTGTTTCTCTTACCCTATTCCAGCTTTAGATTTTCCCTATTCTTCCATTTTACCCCCTGTTAAAATTTTAACCTACTTATATATCTAATTTCCAATCCCCTGCTCTAAGACCATACACACCTTTCTCTTCTCTTTCTTCACTATCCAAATTTTTTTTCTCTCTGTCTTTTTGTTGTTGTTTGCTTGATTGTTGATTATATTGTTTTTTTATGCTTGTTTGTGAGATTGTTTTGCTTTCTCTTTTTGTTTTTAGTTTTGTTTTTTGCTTCTGTTTTCCCTCACCTCAATTAATATTAGCTGTTGTTTGTAGCTTGCATTCATCTCTAGGTATTTGTTGCTTGCATTTGTTGAGATTAGTCGCTGTTCTATTGGAGTTTTCTCCCCATATAAATAGTTTTTCCCCCTCTTCTTTTTTATTCTCTTTCTTTTCTCTCCTTTTGCCAATTTTATTTTTGCACTCCTTATTTCTTCTTCTTCTTCTTCTTCTTCTTCTTCTTCTTCTTCTTCTTCTTCTTCTTTCTTTCTTTCTTTCTTTCTTTCTTATCCACTAATTCCTTTTCTCTGGTGCTCACATTTATTTGGGGTTATTAGTATCGTGAATACATTTGTGTTCAGTGCCTTGTGTGTTGTGCCTTGTTGTGTTTTACTTTGTGCCTTTAAATCAATGCAGGAGAGAGAGAACTACATAACCAGACACCCGGAGAAGAGTGATCATGGGGAGACAAAGAAACAGCTCGCATATGAAATAAGACCAGGCATCACCAGAAAAGGAAGTAAACGAAATGGAGACAAGCAACCTGTTAGAGAAAGAATTCAGAGAAATGGTCATAATGTGGCTGAAAGGAATGGAAGACAAATTCAACAATATGTCTAAGAACCAAGAGGAAATGAAGAAGAACCAAGAAGAAATGAAAAATGACATCGCTGCTGTAAAAAACTTTAAAGCATCAACAGTAGACTAGAAGAAGCAGAGGACCACATTAGTGAACTAGAAGACAAGGTAGGAAAAAATACCAAAGCAGAGCAGCATCTAGAAAAAAAATTAAAAAGCAGGAGGAGAGCCTAAGGGAACTTTGGGACAACACAAAACAAAACAACATCTGCATAATAGGGTGCCAGAAGGAGAGGAAACTGAGCAAGGAATAGAAAACCTGTTTGAAGAAATAATGACAGAAAACTTCCCTGATATAAGGAAGGAAAAACCACACAAATCCAAGAAGCTCACAGAGTCCCAAACAAAATGCACCCCAAAAGAACAATGCCAAGGCACATTATAATTAAATTAGCAAACACAAACAACAAAGTAAGAATCTTAAAAGCAGCCAGAGAGAGACAAAAAGTTACCTGCAAAGGATCCCCCATCACACTAGCGACTAATTTCTCAACAGAAACACATCAGGCCAGAAGGGAATGGAATGAAATATACAAAGTCATGCAAAGGAAGGTTCTGAACCCAAGAATACTGTACCCAGCAAGGTTATCAATCAAAATTGAGGGGGAAATCAGGAGCTTCACGAACAACAAAGGACTAAGGGAGTTTATTACCACCAAACCAGCAATGCAAGAAATGCTAAAGGGTCTACTGTAAAAAGAAGAAATATAAAGCGAAGAAGGAACACAGGGGTAAAGAATAAAAATGGTGACAAACAAGTACCTATCAATAATAACTTTAAATATAAATGGATTAAATTCCCCAATCAAAAGACATAGGGTAACTGAGTGGATAAGGAAACATGACCCATATATCTGCAATCTACAGGAAACCCACCTCAGAAAAAAATACTCACACAGACTGATGGTGAAGGATGGAAAAAGGTTTTTCAGGCGAATGGAAATGAAAAAAAAGCTGGGGTAGCAATACTTATATCTGACAAATTTGATCTCAAAGTGAAGGACATAAAAAGAGATAAGGAAAGCCACTTCATAATATTAAAGGGAGCAATCCAACATGAATAAATAACTGTGGTAAACATATACACACCCAATACAGGAGCACCCAAATACATAAAAAAACTTCTGGAGGATATCAAGGGAGAGAATGACAGCAATACAGTCATAGTAGGGGACTTTAATACCCCACTACCACCATTGGACAAATCCTCTAAACAAAAAATCAGCAAAGAAGCATCAATCCTAAATGACTCACTGGATCAGATGGAATTAATTGACATCTTCAGAACATTTCACCCCAAAGCCACAGAATATACATTCTTCTCAAGTGCACATGGGTCATTTTCAAAGGTAGACCATATATTGGGTCACAGGCAAAGTCTCTTCAAATTCAAGAAGATAGAAATCATATCAATCATCTTCTCAGATCACATTGGCATAAAACTGGAAATCAACTACAATAAAAACAATCCAAAAAAATCAAACACCTGGAGACTAAATAGCATGCTATTAAACAATGACTGGGTTACCAGAGAGATCAAAGAAGAAATAAAAAACATCATGGCAACAAACGAGAATGAAAACACAACAATCCAATATCTATGGGACACAATGAAAGCAGTCTTGAGAAGGAAGTTCATAGCTCTACAGCCTACTGCAAAAAAACAAGAAAAAATGGTAATAAATTACCTAACACTACAACTCAAGGAGTTAGAAAGAGAGCAACAAGAAAAGCCCAGTGTAAACAGAAGGAAGGAAATAATAAAGATCAGAGCAGAGATAAACGACATAGAGACCAAAAAAAACAATACAAAAGATCAACAAAACCAAGAGGTGGTTCTTTGAAAGGATTAACAAGATTGATGAACCTCTAGCCAGGTTCACCAAGAAGCAAAGAGAGAGGACCCAAATAAACAAAATCTGAAGTGAAAGAGGAGAAATAACAACAGACCCCTCAGAAATACAAAGGATTGTAAAAAAAAAATACTATGAACAACTCTATTCCAACAAACTGGACAACCTGGAGGAAATGGACATATTCCTAGAAAAATACAACCTTCCAAAACTCAAACAGGAAGAATCTAAACATCTCAATAGGCCAATAACTATGGAAGAAATTGAAGCAGTCATCAAAAAGCTTCCAGCAAACGAAAGCCCAGGGCCAGATAACTTCACAGGGGAGTTTTACCAAACATTCAAGGAAGAACTAAAACCTATCCTCCTCAGACTATTCCAAAAAATTCAAGAGGAAGGAACACTTCCAAGCTCCTTCTATGAAGCCAGCATCACCTTAATACCAAAACCAGATAAAGACAACACAATGAAAGAGAATTACAGGCCAACATCCCTCATGAACATAGGTAGATGCCAAAATCCTCAACAAAATTCTAGCAAATTGGATCCAGCAGTACGTCAGAAAGATCATACACCATGACCAAGTACGATTTATCCTAGGGATGCAAAGATGGTACAATATCTGCAAATCAACAAACATGATACATCACATAAACAAATTGAGAGATACAAACCTCATAGTCATATCAATTGATGCAAAAAAAGCATTTGACAAAACGCAACACCCTTTCTTGATAAAAACTCTCAGCAAAGTGGGAATAGAAGGATCATACCTCAACATAATAAAAGCCATATATGACAAACCCACAGCCAACATCATACTCAATGGGCAAAAATTAAAACCATTTCCCCTAAGAACAGGAACAAGACAGGGATGCCCACTTTCACCACTCCTGTTTGACATAGTACTGGAAGTATTAGCCATTGTGATTAGACAAGAAGAAGAAATAAAAGGCATCCAAATTGGAAAAGAGGAAGTAAAACCATCCTTATTCACAGAGGACATGATGTTGTACATAAAAAACCCTAAAGACTCCATAAAAAAATTATTAGACTTAATAAATGAATTCAGCAATGTAGCAGGGTACAAAATTAATGCCAAGAAATCTATGGCATTTCTATACACCAATAGTGAACTTACAGAAAGAGAGACTAAAAAAGCAATCCTATTTATCATCGTACCAAAAATATTAAGATACCTAAGAATCAACTAAGAAGGTAAAAGACATATATGCAGAAAACTACAGCACACTGAAAAAAGATATAGAGGAAGACATAAACAGATGGAAGAACATACCATGTTCATGGATTGGTAGAATCAACATCATTAAAATGTCCATACTACCCAAAGCAATCTATACATTCAATGCACTCCCCATTAAAATACCAATGGCATATTTCACAGACCTAGAAAGAACTCTCCAAAAATTCATCTGGAATAAAAAAAAAAGGCCCCGAATAGCTTCAGCAATCCTGAGAAAGAAGAACTAAGTAGGTGGGATCTCAATACCAGATATCAAGCTGTATTACAAAGCCACTGTTCTCAAAACAGCCTGGTACTGGCACAAGAACAGACATATAGACCAATGGAATAGAATAGAGAACCCTGAAATTGACCCAAACTACTATGCTCAATTAATATTTGACAAAGGAGGCATGAACATACAATGGAGTCAAGACAGTCTCTGCAATAAATGGTGTTGGGAAAATTGAACAGATACATGCAAAAAAAAAAAAAAATGAAACTAGACCACCAACTTACACCATACACAAAAATAAACTCAAAATGGATAAAGGACTTAAACATAAGACAGGTAAACCATAAAAATACTAGATGAATCCACAGGCAGAGAAATCTCAGACATATGCTGAAGCAATTTCTTCATCGATACTGCTCCTAGGGCAATGGAAACTAAAGAGAAAACAAACAAATGGGACTACATCAAAATAAAAAGCTTTTGCACAGCAAAAGAAACCACCAACAAAACAACAAGAAAGCCCACTCTATGGTAGAACATATTTGCCAATGTTATCACCGATAAAGGTTTAATCTTCAAATTTACAGGGAACTCATACAACTTAAGAAAAGGAAGATAAATGATCCAATAAAAAAAAAATGGGCAACGGACCTAAATAGATACTTTTTAAAAGAAGACAGAAGGAAGGCCAAGAGACATATGAAAACATGCTCAAAGTCACTAATCATCCAAGAGATGCAAATCAAAAGGACAATGCGGTACCATCTCACACCTGTCAGAATGGCTATCATCAACAAATCAACAAACAACAAGTGCTGGCAAGGTTGGGGAGAAAAAGGAACCCTTGTGCACTGCTGGTGGGAATGCAGACTGGTGCAGCCACTGTAGAGAACAGTATGGAGTTTTCTCAAAAAACTAAAAATGGAACTCCCATTTGGCCTAGTAATCTCACTTCTAGAAATATATCCCAAGAAACTAGAAACACCAATCAGAAAGGATATATGCACCCCTATGTTCATAGCAGCACAATTCACCATAGCTAAGATTTGGAAACAGCCTAAATGCCCATCAGCAGATGAGTGGATTAGAAAACTATGGTATATCTAACCAATGGAATACTAAGCTACTATAAAAAAAGAAGGAATTCTTACCATTTGCAGCAGCATGGATGGAACTGGAGAGCAATATGCTAAGTGAAATATGCCAGGCAATGAATGAAAAAAAACACATGATCTCACTCATTTATGGAAAATAAAGAACATTATAACCTGATGAACAAAAAGATAGATACAGAGGCAGAGAAACATCGAACAGACTGTCAAATTACAGTGGGAAGGCTGGGGCATGTTGGGGACAGGGGAAAGAGATCAACCAAAGGACTTGTATGCATGCATATAAGCACAACCAATGGACACAGGACACTGGGGGTGGGGAAGGATGAGGGCATGCGACAGGGGTTATAGGAGGCTGGGGGCGGTCAATGGGGAAAAAAAAGGAGACATATGTACTACTATTTATAATACTTTAAACAATACAATAAAATTTAAAAAATAATATATTACAATGTGATGATTTGATATGTGTATACATTGTACAAGGATTCAAACAATTGAGTTAACATATTCATAACATAACATAACATAACATAACATAACATAACATAACATAACATCACCTCACATATTTACTTTTTGGGGGTGAGTGAGAACCCTTAAATTCTAGGTTTTTAGCAAATTTCAATTACACAATGCAATGTTATCAACTATTGTTACCATGTTGTACATTAGATCCTCATACCTTATCTTCTTAAAACCTGAAGTTTGTGCCCTTTCACTAACCTCTCCCTTATTCCTTACTGTTAGCCCCTGGCAACCACTATTCTACTTTCTGTTTCTATGAATAAGGCTGTTTTCTTAGGTTCCACATATAAATGATAACATGCAATATTTGTCTTCTCCTGTCTGACTTTTTTCACTTAGTATAATGTTCTCCAGATTCATCTAAAGGCTGAATGATATTTCATTGTATACATACCACATCTTCTTTATCCATCCATCCATTGACAGACAACTTAGGTTGTTTCTGTACTATGGCTACTGTGAATAATGCTGCAGTGAATATGGGAGCACAGTTATCTTTTCAAGATAACGATTTCATCTCCTTTGGATATATACCCAGAAGTAGAATTGCCAGATCATATGGTAGTTCTACTTTTAATTTCTTAAGGAAACTTCATACCGTTTTTTTATGGTGGCTACACCAATTTACCTTCCCACCAGCAGTGCACTACGGCTCCCTTTTCTTCATATTTTCACCAACATTTGTTATCTCTTGTCTTTTTCATGATAGCCATTCTAACAGATGTGAGGTGTTACCTCATTGTGGTTTTGATTTGCATTTCCTTAATGATTAGTGATGTTAAGCACCTTTTCTTGTACGTGTTGACCATTTGCATGTCTTCTTTGGAAAAATGCCCATTCAGTGTTTTTTCCCCCCATTTTAAAATTGGATTATTTGTTTGTTAACTATTGAGTTGTATGAGTTTGTTGTATATTTTGAATATTATCCCATTATATATGTGATTTGCAAATATTGTCACCCATTTCATAGGTTGCCTTTTCATTTTGTGATTGATTTCTTTTCTGTGTAAAGTTTTTTTTTTTTTTATGTAGTCCTATTTTTATAATTTTTGCTTTTCATCATCACTAAGACCAGTGTCAAGGAGTTTATCTGCCATGTTTTTCTTCTAAGGGTTTTATAGTTGCAGGTCTTATGTTCAAGGCTTTAATCTGTTTTGAGTTTATTTTTGTCAATGGTATAATATAGGAGTCCAGTTTCACTCTTTTGTATGTTGATATTCAATTTCTCAACACCCTTTTTTGAAGAGATTGTCTTTTGCACATTGGGTATTCTTGGTGTCCTTGTCAAAAAATTAAATGACGACATCTTCATTGGTCTATTTCTAAATTCTGTGTTCCATTCCATTGATCTATGTGTCTGTTTTTATGTCATATCATTCCATTTTGATTAATTTAGCTTTGTATAGTTTTGATACCATTGTAATTAGCTAGTCTATAATAATAAAAGCATAATATATTAATTAGACTGGACAGCCAAAAGACCTTCCGGACATCCTCCCGGAAAATCTTCCAGACGAAGCTGGAGCTGCGAGGGCCAAGGCAAGCTGCCGTGGCTGCGAGGGCTGAGCTCCTAGCAAGAATTTCATGCATCAGGCCTGTAGTTATTAATAATAGGAAAGGAGCAAAGGGAAGGCCAGATATTATAGGCATGTTCCCTGCAAAACACTGGGGGAAGGAACTGCATAGGGAAGATAGAAAGATGCCCAGTAAAGTTGAGATGACAAAGGGAAGATAGTTGCCTGTCAATGACACTGGGGGACAGAGGTGGTTGGCCAGAATGGGCACGGCCACTGCAAGCTCCAGGAAATTTGGGATATATAATCCCCGGAACAAAGAAGTTCACTCTCTTGATTCCTTTTGGCATGCTTGGCTCATGGCTTATACTTGGCTTCCTGGCATTCTCCCAGGTGGCCCAGGGCCCTAGGGACCCCCACACATAATGGACTCATGGACTGTAGCTAGCCTAATGCTGAACTGAACCCTGATGGAACATGGAACGGAAACTCTCTACTATGCCTCTGATTATAGCCCTACTGAAATCCCAGCTACACTTCTTCTATGACTGGTCTAAGGCAGGGGTTGGCAAAGTCATTAGTCAACAGAGCCAAATATCAACAGTACAATGATTGAAATTTCTTTTGAGAGCCAAATTTTTTAAACTTAAACTTCTTCTAACACCACTTCTTCAAAATAGACTCGCCCAGACCATGGTATTTTATGGAAGAGACACACTCAAGGGGCCAAAGAGCCGCATGTGGCTCGCGAGCCGCAGTTTGCCGACCACGGATCTAAGGGAAAGGGCACTTTGGAAACCCAAGGATGTAAAGCTTTCTACTATATCACATCCTCCAGTGCGAGCCTCAGGAAATTCCTTTTCTTAGGATATCACAAGGATCCCACTACCAATAGCAACAGAAGATGAAACACGTATTTCTCTGGTAACAGTTTGAGATGAGGAAATTCTTTCTCAAGATTGCTTTGGCTATTTTGGGTCTTATACAAATTTTAGGATTATTTTTTCTATTTCTGTGAAAATGATATTGACATTTTGGTAGGGATTTCTTTGAATCTGTAGATCATTTTGAATAGTATGGGCATTTAATGATATTCACTTTTCTGATCCATGAACATGGACAATCTATTGTTGTCTTCCTCAATTTCTTTCAATCATGTTTTATAGTTTTCAGTGTTCAAATCTTTAAAATTCTTGGTTAAATTTATTCCGAGCTATTTTATTATTTTGATGCAATTGTAAATGGGACTGATTTCTTTATTTTTGTTTGGCATTTGCTTGAGCGCAGGGGGTATAGCTGTAGGAAGTGTTCATGCACCCATTTGAAAACTGCATTTTTGTTTAATGTGGTCATGTAAATGCTGAGGCCCATTGGCTACAAAAGCTAAATAATCTGAGGGCTCATCTCTTTGGATGGAAGCCACAAATTTTGGGTGGTAGATGTGTGGACAAGCTACATCCAGGGATAACATGGAGACTTTGGTTTTACTGTTGGAGAAAGCCAGAGGTAGAATGCAGGGGAAACGTACACCAGGTGTTTTGGGCTCCTGGTAGGATTCCAGTTAGCATCTAGATGCAGGCTGATTAAAAGCTGGTCTCTCCAGCAGCAGCTGGAAAAGTATACAGTAAAAACCCTTCCAAACCACACACGCAGCACCACCTTAGGACTACGCAGACAACCTTGTAGTCCTAAGACCAGCCACTCTAGAGTCTTATATCACTGCTACTGCTCAGGGGCTTTCATTCACAGAACAAGGTCTGGGCTGGTGATGGCAATGATAAGAGAAAATTATTGTTAAAAACATTTCAAGAGCTCCAATCCCTTGTAAGATTTGAACATGAAGCAAGCAAAAGGACAAATATTATTATATATCAGACAAAGACATCCTAATTGAGAAGAAACAGTGAAAGCTTAACACCAAGTTTAGGCAAAAAACAAAAAACAAAAAAAACAAAACCAAAAAAAAATGAGAAAAAAACACACAAAAAACAGGGCTATTGATGGCGCTGATCAAGGGAGGGGGTGCGAGAGTAGGGAGTGAAGGTGGGGGGTGATGTGGGCAAACATTACCAGCATCTATAGAATAACTAGAGTGCTCCAGGACCTCCCAAGTCAAAGAGCAGTGCTCCTCCCATCCCCCCTTTTCTCTGTTTGTTGGGAGCTACTTTCTTTAAAAAAGCTCATTTAATTAAAACTTGTAAACAAAGACAATGAAACTGAGATACCAATAGTGAAAGAGGTCTACTTACATCTAGACCCTTTCAAAGTCTTGGGGGATGCCAATGAGTGATGGGTAGGAGGATAGAAACTGATACTAGTGTTGGGTGGAGCGAGGTTGAAATATACCCTGGAGTGGGGGTGGGAGAATCCCAGAAATCCTGCAATTGACTAATCTTGTAAATAAGAAGGGAAATATATTTGTTTAAGATCACACAATTACTGGTAGAACCGAAGTCTTCTGAGTTCTTCCATTATGAGGAGCTACTTCTCCACACTCAAATATCTGAAAAATAAAGCTAATGGAATTGAATAACCCATAACCCAATTTCATTTCTCAGTAAGATCAAAAAGGGCAATATGAAGTCATTGTGTGTGTGACAACAAATAGGGCAGTTCAGAGGAAACCAAGGGTGAACGTGGGTTTGTGCAGATATGTATCAGGGAGGCAACTTCTGCCAGGGTCTGAGAAGTCTTCAGGGTTATGCAGACATGGCTGAGAATTACAGGTAGATATGCAGGGGATGACCACAAAGGTCAACAAAGAGGACGAGACTGACCTGTTCAGAAATATTGTTGAGAAATAGATTATCACTTATCTCAGGTTACAGGCTCTTCGTCTCCCCAATTTTATGGGATTTCTGCTGGGTAGAAACACAACAGACTGCCCCAGAGAGAGGCACTGCTTCACAGGCCTTGATAAATACTGGTCATGGCAAATACTGGATAATGTCTTCTATGACAGAGGATTTGAAGAATCTAATAGACTTCATTTGAATAATCAATTAAACTAGTTTTAATTCTTGAGAAGAATGTATGTATATATAGCTGGGCTTCTGGATACAAACAACAAAACTAATCAGAGATAATATAGGTTCATGTAATATCATAGCTAATGATAACAGTCTAGATAACAAACAAGAAAAGGCAACTTTCTTGCAAATAAAGCCAAAAATAATAGTTTATCAAGTTTCCACTATATGTTTCATAATGGAACATTTTATGATCTAAGAAGAAGTTTGATGAAATACAAGACTTATTATTTGGATAAAAATGTCAATTTTTGTTAAAATTCTTAAATTTATTTATTTGTCACACTTTCTTTCAAAATTCCAAACTAATTTCTTTGGGGCTAATATCACTACTAATTTGTTTGTTTCTTTTATAACAGAAAACCATGAAATTTACCCTTAAAATGACCACTGGTTTCCACTGGGTGTTCTTGGCCTCTTATTTTCTACAAATTTTTACTATGGTTTTGGGGAGTGAAGCATTTAACCTTGGCAGTTACTAATATTCCTGTCCCTTGCCGCTATAGAGATGCCTCAAGTTGGCAAGACGGAAAGGGAAATCTTTGTGCTGTTGAATACTCAATCTGGCCTCTAGTGCAGTGCTAAAGGAATGCTCTTTGGAATGCTATTGGAAACATCCAGAAGACCTTCTGACATTGATGGAGAAAACTTCCCATGGAGTCATGTGTGGTCAGGCAGGCAGATAGGCGGGAAGGGCAGGTAATTTTGAATGAGAAGAAATGTTATATATATTGTTCAGCTTAGGAAATACGTTTTGGAAGACAACTGAAGTAAAAAAGAAAACCTGATATATGACCAATGCCTACATGTTTGCCTGCTAATCCAGGTAGCCTTTGATGGAAGAATTGGTATTAGAAAGATTATCCTTTGACTTACTTCAAATGTTGGGCTAGAGTCAGACAGAAGGGGACGTTCATGTGGCCATTAACTGAGATAAAAAGCACTACCTCTGCATGATCCTTGCAAACACCCATGCACCAAATAGCCTTCCACTATTATTGTCTACAACTAAAAGCTGCTGACACACTTGACAAAGTGTCTCTTTCCAGAGTCACAAGTACAGTTACCATCCTGTGGAATTTGGGTGTACATGCAGAGTGGCCACCAATAGCATGTTTCAAGCTTTCTTCAGGGAAGGAATTGAGATTCCTGAAACAATAGATAGGGCTAATAGATGGCAGGAAAATAAAGACTTAAGAGAGGTTAAACAAAATCAGAAGTATATGGGATCTCTGGTAGGAAAGAGGAGAGAGAAAGGGAAAGCCATTGTTAGGGCATATTTGGAATCATGGCTTGAGTCATCTGCACCTGTCCCTCCACCACTGTTCTGAGCCCATGCCCCAATGCTTTGGGCTCTTCTACTCCATTCTGGTGGCTTGGTTTGACTATGACCTGGATGAATCAGGGTACGTGGAAAAGAGTAGTGAGGAGGGTATACTAGTAGATCCTGGTAACAGGGCTGGCATTTGCATTCTTTTGGGAGAAACATAAAACCAAATAGAAAGATTAACTTTGAGTCTTTCATTGTCTGAACAAGCTGACTTGCTGTAGAGTAAATCTACAGATATTCCCAGTTTCCCATCATAAACAGCTGGGGAAATTTCACAAAGCATGAGACCAAGGAGCAGTAACAGTGCCTGTGTGTGTGTGTGTGTGTGTGTGTGTGTGTGTGTGTGTGTGTGTTCATGTGTGCGTGTAAAGAAGACGTGAAAAATACCCATGGTGTTACAAGCTCTCCTCTCAGAAAATGGTAGTCATGTTTATGTTGCCAATTAACCTAAGCAAGTGGATAAGATAGGGAAAAAATGAAAAATATATAGTTAATTTGATCCTCTTACTGTTTACTTTCTACAGAAGAGATCATTGAAGGAGAAAGGAGGTGAAAAGGCACGAAGATGGATAAGAACTGCTCTGTCACACCCTCAGGTCAACCAAAAGGATTTGTTGTGATTTCTAACCCCAGCTATTTTTGAAATTTAGTGAGAAAAGAAAGCACAAAACTTCATTCCTAGCATGTTAAATAATGATAATATATGCTTTAAAAACTCATTATAACAATTAATATAAATAACTAGTGGTTTAGAATTTGAGTTAAATCGCTAGGCTGCTATATCTGTGCTCTTTTGGTGTTTGGATATAATTATTTGAAAATTAAGCTGAGAGGCAAGAATCAGTACTGGGAATAAATAGCAGGAATAAATGAAATAGGGAAATGAGAATTCTTAGAGAAAATGTCAGTGTATGAATGAATGAATAAAGGTTATGGTATTTCACATCTTAATTCCAGGAAGATCTCAGGAAATATATTAATTGAAGTTTTTAAGAAGAACATGAGAGAATAATAGATGACTTAAAGAAAGAGTTTTGCTTTGGTTTGTTTTATGGTCTCTAGAATAAAAGAAATAATTAATTAAAGAGGCAAAAATTGTATTTTGATTATTTAGTTACCTTCATTTAGACAAAATCTGATGCCTAATACTTTCTTGGAATAAAGAAATTGCCTAGGACCTATTTAAATATTATTTTAAAGAGCAAGTACTTACATATTAAATGGAGATAAACCCTACACCATCCTTATTTCCTAGCACACAAATCCTTAGTAGTTTATACTGTACCTAGAAAATATGCAATTTATCATCAAACCTAAGTAAATCAGTAGTTATTTGCTTCACTGTAAAGGTAACCTTGGATTTGGCAGTGTACATATCTTTTTTTTAGGGAAAAATCCTTTCAATTACTTTTTTGCAGTATAAATGCATTTCTATGATTTAAGTGAAGCCCTGAAGGCTGGTTTTCATGTCCTTTCATTAAGGATTCCATTGATGTGTAAGTCTGGGGTACTTTTGCTTGAAAGTAGTGTCTGTTGAGATGTTAATGAAATATCTAGCAAGGTGAACAAAATAGCCAACTCACAAACAGTATTATGAAGGTCTCACAAAAATAAAATAATCAAAAAGAAACTTTGAAATGCAATGTGGAACAAAATGCAGGAGGCATTTTCAAAGGCTTTGCTCCCTTTGGATTCACAAAACACCAAAAGTTTAGCAAGATTCTGATGTACAGGAACATGAGGAAGTTTCTGGGCTTTTTTATCCCTAGGAGACTAAAAAGCCAACAAAAGTTCAAACCATCCAACCATTTTATAATATTAAAAAGAATCCAATCCATGCATGTTTGTAATTTTCATAAATAAGCTTTGTAGGCCAGTATGATGTTTCATAATTTTGTCGAGCCTTGCATCATACAAATGAGACAAGAGCTGTGACCAAGAACAATTTTAAGGAAATTGTCGATCCTCTGCCCTTTCTTGCACACTGAGCGCAGTTCATCTCTGTCTGACTGGAATCACAAAGAGGAAACTGAATATTTGACCACAAACATCATTGTAAATTAGTGACAGAAAGGCCCTTTCCAAGAGACAGGACTTGTGGTGGGCAAACATGGGCAGGAGCGGGGAAAGCCAGTTTCTCTTTCAGTCTTGTCTGAGTCAGAACAGGCAGTTGCCAGGACCCAGACTTTGATGCCTTGGGCTGGATTGGCAAATCACATCTCATACGAGCAGTGAGACACAATTAGGGAGATCAATGCATGAAAACAGCACCTGGGGCCACTGGAGTGGGAATGCAGACATGTGCTGAAGATTTAGAAACTGTTCTGACATGGCTGTTAGATCCGGTGAAATGTGACTTTTTTAAAATGCTGCCACGGCTTTACTAGAACCCTCTTGTCAAAAAGCCACCTCTTTCCCTGCTGCCTCCTTCTCTCCCTTATACTCATCCCACCTACAGGCCTTTGCAGATGCTGCTTGCCCCCCTGAATTGCCTGTTTCTGGTGCCTTTGCAAGAGGCCTGACATTTCAGTGTGTGCTGCTGTGTGCAAGCACTCCGCTGGGAATTTATGGAATTCAAAGATCTTTAAGAAGCAGGCACTTCCCTCAACGGGTTGAAAATCTCCCCAGAATGAAAAACAACCCCCCCCCCAAAAAAAAACACACACACACACACACACACACACAACCCACCAAAACAAAAACAAATGTATAACAGATAACTAAAAACATAAGGCAGTAGGGCTGCTTCCAAATCTTGGCTATTATAAATAACACTGCAGTAAACATAGGGCTGCAAATATTCTTCTGAATCAGTGTTTCAAATTTCTTCAGATATATTCCCAGAAGTGGAATTACTGCGTCAAAAGGCAGTTTCATTTTTAATTTTTTGAGATAAGTCTATACTGCTTTCCATGGTGGCTGCCTTCCCACCAACAGTGCACAAGGATTTCCTTTTACCCATATCCTCACCAGCACTTGTTTTGTTGATTTATTGATGACAACCATTCTGACAGGTGTGAGGTAAGTGTCCATCAGTAGATGAGTGGATAAAAAGGCTGTGGTATATTTTCACAATGGAAAACTACTCAGCCATAAAAAAGAAGGAAATCTTACCTTTTGCAATAGCATGGAGGGACCTGGAAAGTTTTATGCTAAGTAAAATAAGCCAGTCAGATATAGAACAATGGAATAGAATAGAGAACCCAGAAATCGACCCAAACCACTATGCTCAGTTAATATTTGACAAAGGAGGCAAGAACATACTATGGACTCAAGACAGTCTCTTCAATAAATGATGCTGGAAAATTTTGTCAGACACACGCAAAAAAATGAAACTAGACACAAACTTACACCATACACAAAAAATCCTCAAAATGGATAAAGGACTTAAATGTAAGATGGGAAACCATAAAAATATTAGAGGAATCCACAGGCAACAAAATCTCAGATATATGCCAAAGCAATATCTTCACCAATATAGCTCCTAGGGCAATGGAAACTAAAGAGAGAATAAACAAATGGGATTACATCAAAATAAAAAGCTTCTGCACAGCAAAAGAAACCATCAACAAAATCCACTGCATGGGAGAACATATTTGCCAATGATATCTCCGATTAAGGTTTAATCTCCAACATTTACAGGGAACTCATACAACTTAACAAAAGGAAGATAAACAACCCAATCAAAAAATGGGCAAAGGACCTAAATAGATACTTTTCAAAAGAAGACAGAAGGAAGGCCAAGAGACATATGAAAACATGCTCAAAGTCACTAATCATCCCAGAGATGCAAATCAAAATGACAACGAGGTACCATCTCACACCTGTCAGAATGATTATCATCAGCAAATCAACAAAGGACAAGTGCTGGCGAGGATGTGAAGAAAAAGGAACCCTTGTGCACTGCTGGTGGGAATGCAGACTGGTGCAGTCACTGTGGAGAACAGTATGGGGGTCCTCAAAAAACTAAAAATGGAACTCCCATTTGACTCAGTAATCCCACTTCTAGGAATATATCCCAAGAAACTAGAAACACCAATCAAAAAGGATATATGCACCCCTATGTTCATAGCAACACAATTTACAATAGCTAAGATTTGGAATCAGCCTAAGTGCCCATCAGCAGATGAGTGGATTAAAAAACTGTGGTACATCTACACAATGGATTACTATGCTTCTGTAAAAAGGAAGGAACTCCTACTATTTGCAACAGCATAGATGGAGCTGGAGAGCATTGTGCTAAGTGAAATAAGTCAGTCAGAGAAAGATAAATATCACATGATCTCACTCATTTGTGGATTATAATATACAACATAAACCGTTGAACAAAAACCTGATCCAGAGACAGAGAAGCATCGATCAGATGCTCAAACCTCAGAGGGAATTTAGGGGAGGGTGGTGGTAAGGGGGAGAGATCAACCAAAGGACTTGTATGCATGCATATAAGCATAAGCAATGGACACAGACAACAGGGGGTGAGGGTGAGGGCAGAATTGGGGGGTGGGAGGACAATGGGCAGTTAAGGACACATTTGTAATATCTTAATCAATAAAGGAAAAAAAATAAGCCAGTCAGAAAAGACAAGCACCATATGATTTCACTTATATGTGGAATCTAATGAACAAAATTAAATTAACAATGTGGAGACAGACACATGGGTACATAGAACAGATTGACAGTTGTTTGGGGGATGGGTAAGAAGGATGAAGGGATTAAAAAAATCCTATATAATAAAGAGGTGATATGCAAATTGACCATCACTCCAACACAAGATGGCAGCCCCCATGTGGACACAAGATGGTCAGCAGGGGAGGGCAGTTGGGGGTGACCAGGCCTGCAGGGCAGGGCAGTTGGGGGCAACCAGGCTTGCAGGGGAGGGCAGTTAGGGGCGACCATGCCAACAGGGGAGGGCAGTTATGGGTGACTAGGCTGGCAAGGGAAGGAAGTTAGGGGTGACCAGGCCAGCAGGGGAGAGCAGTTGGGGGCAACCAGGCTGGCAGGGGAGGGCAGTTAGGGGCAATCGGGTTGGCAGGGGAGCAGTTAGGTGTCGATCAGGCTGACATGGGAGTGTTTAGGGGCAATCAGGCAGAGGCAGGCGAGCGGTTGGGAGCCAGCAGTCCTGGATTATAAGAGGGATGTCCGACTGCCTGTTTAGGCCCGATCCCACCGGTCCCAGATTGGAGAAGGTGCAGGCTGGGCTGAGGGACCCACACCCCCCTTGCACGAATTTCTTGCACCGGGCCTCTAGTAAATAAATAAAGACTCATGGACACAGATAACAGCTCGGTGATTGCCAGGGTTGGAGAGAAGTAGAAGAGGCTAAAAGGGGGATAAATGGTGATGGCAGAAGACTTGATTTTGGGTGGTAAACACACAATGCAATATATAGATGCTGTATTGTAGAATTATATACCTGAAACCTATATAATTTTATTAATGAATATCATCCTAGTGAATTCCCAGAAGTGGAATTGCTGGGTCAAAAGGCAGTTCCCATTGATTTGAAAGAATATTTGCATCCCTACATGTTTTCCCCTGGTCTCCCTTGCTCTCCACCTATCATGGGTTCTTTGTTTGCTGCTTTCTATCATGCTTCTCTGGGCATAGGATACTCTCAGAAAAAGTGCAGTGCTCCATGGATGCCGGGGACCACTGAGCCTGCAGGGGTGAGCAGTTGGGGGGGACCAGGCCAGCAGGGGAGGGCAGTTAGGGGTGACCAGGCTGGCAAGGGAGGGAAATTAGGGGTGACTGGGCCAGCAGGGGAGGGCTGTTGGGGGCAACCAGGCCTGCAGGGGAGGACAGTTACAGGTGATCAGGCCTGTAGGGGAGGACAGTTAGGGGTGACCAAGTTGGCAGGGGAGGGCTGTTTGGGGTGACCAGGCAAGAAGGGGAGGGCAGTTATGGGCTATCCAGTTGGCAGGGGAGCAGTTAGGCGTTGATCAGGCCTGCAGAGGAGTTGTTAGTGGGTGATCAGGCTGGCAGGCAGACAAGCGGTTGGGAGCCAGCAGTCCTGGATTGTGAGAGGGATGTCCGACTGCCCGAATAGGCCTGATCTCAGGCAGTCGGACATCCCTCAAGGGGTCCCAGATTGGAGAGGGTGCAGGCTGGCCTGAGGGACACCCCACCCACCCCCGTGCATGAATTTCATGCACCGGGCCTCTAGTAGTTTATAAAACCGTGAGAACTGAGCCCTCCCTAATGCATAACAAAGCACCAAAGCCAGTAGCTAGCATACCATATATACTCAATCAATGTTTGCTGAATCCGTGAATATTATGATCAGAGTATACTACTTATGGAGACTTGTATACATGGGAGGACAGGTAGAGGAATTTACATTATAAGCTACCTGTAAGTAGATGTTAAAGGATTTAAAACTTAATCTTCAGGTAGTGGTTCCTTATACTTAGTAACATGTAGAAATCAAGAATATTCTTATGTATTTTGATACAAATGTAAATTTTAATATTTACTGAGTCCCTACTTGATGCTGAATATTGGAAAAACAAGAATAATAAATCAATGTATTTGTTATCAAGTTGCTTGCTCAATGCAGTCATTATACTGTATAGCTTACTGCTTAAAAGTTTGAATTCTAGTTCTAGACTGCCTGAATTTGAATCCTGGTTCCACTACTTACTAGTTGGTGAATTTGGCAAATTATTTCACTCCTTTTAAACTGAGTTTCATTTCCTGTAAAATAAAGATAGTAATAGCATCTAATTCAGGGCTGTTGGAAGGAATAAATGAGCTATTATCTGCAAAGTGAATGAACAATGCCTAACATTGAGTAAGTGCTCAATTTACATCAGCTATTGGATCAGTTAATTATTGATACTTAATAAACCACTCCAAACTTGGTAGCTTAACAGAGCAAACAATTACATTAGGTGCTCAATATCCATGAGTTACACATGCAAAAATTCAAACAACCACAGATAGAAAAATACATATTTTTGATGTGGAACTAATGGATATGGATGACCAATTAAGGGGCTTAAGCATCACAGATTTTGGTATCCATAGGATGGGGGGGATCAGTCCTGGAACCAGTCCCTTGTGGATACCAAGGGATGACTATATTTAGCTCACAGTTCTTCAGGCTGGAAATTTACACTGGGCTTAGCTATGTGGTTCATCTGGTCTTGGGTATGCTCCCTTATGTATCTGCAGACAGCTGAAGATTGGCCAGGTTGGTTAATATCTACAGTCATTGAGCAATTGAGTAGGCTCATCAAGCTTATTCTCATGACAGAAGCAGGATTCTAAGACAAAATGGAAGTATGAAATATTACAAGATCTAGACCCATAGTATTACTCTCACCATAATCTACTGGTCAAAGCAAATAGCAAGTTCATACAGATCCAGGGGGAATGCCTAACAAATTTCTTGATGGAAGAAGCAGCAAACTTACCTTTCAAAGAATGTAGATACAGAGTTATCATTTATTGCGGTCATCAGTGCAATCAATTTACATACTGTCCTCCTATCTCAATTGTTTATACCCCTCCTACATGCAAAATATAGTCATGCCCTTCAAAGACCTACAAAATCTCATACCAGCATGCATCAAACTCAATATTAGTTCTGGGTGTGATTCCTCTCATCTGGAGGCCTATAAAATATAGAGACAAGTTACTTGCCCTCAGAGACCAACATATAATGACACTAGGGCAGGACAACTGCAATAAATACTTCTATTGAAAAAGAGAAAGCATTAAAGACACTAGCAGCAACTATTCTATAGCAATTCCAAAATCTAACTAGGTATATGTTGCTAGGTCCCCCAGCTCTGGGAGTGGGGAGTGCTCCTTGATTAGACCTTGTTTCTTGTCCTTATGAATGGTTCCTTGATCCAATTTTCTAAAATGTTTTTTCTCTATCTCTGGGCTCCTATTTTTGTCCTCTGAGATGTTTTGCTTTTTTTGTCCCATCACCCTCCTTGGCTACATCTGAGGAAATAGCTCATGTGGCAGATGACTGGCTTTCTTAACCTCTTTCTGCCTATAGAAAGCAGGACACCCAGGGCCATTTGTACAGTTTGAACAATCTCAGTTCCCTTTAGTCCAGAATGGCAACCTTTTGCCTATACAGCATCCTTAAAAATGCAGTGGCCATCGTATTTTATTCACCTCATTGGACAAAGCCAATACCCACAATTGTTTTATAGATATGGGTAGATTTACTTATGCTACTTTGGGATTAGTTTTTGTGAGATTATTAATTTTCTAGAAGTCCTTTGGTCTAGACAAGATGGTCTAGCTTAATTACAACCATATCTTTCATTGCATCTGTGCCCTAAGGCAGTATTTTACCTTGAGCATCATTTGCAGTCTAAAGAGACTGAAAATGAGTAACTGGTTTGTTTTTCATCCAGCAAGTCATTCTGCTTATAAATTGGCCAATTCTTTCTCTACTTCATCTCTTTTTTTATGTACCTTGCCATATGCAGCTAGAGGCAACCAGCTAATGCTTTCAATATTCTGCTTTAGGAATCCACTAAGCCAAATCCAAGCATTTGTTAAGAATATATATGTATTTTTAATAAACATATTAAATATTTGTATAGTGTATATTCTTAATATATAAATATATATTCTTAATTTATATTTTGCTGTAGGTAACAGTATTTTTAGGGACAGAATTATTGAGAAATGATTCATATATTCTAAAATTAACTCTTTTAAATGGTACAATTCAGTGGTTGTGCCACCATTAGCATAAATCTATTTTTAGAACATTTTTGTCATTCCAAAAAGAAACCCTGTACCCATAAATGGTCACTCCTCATTACTCCCTTCTCCCAGCCCCAGGCAAACATTAATCTAATTTTTATTTCTACTGATTGGCTGGTTCTGGCCATTTCATATAAATGGAATTACAAAATAATATGTGACTTTTGTGACTGGCTTTTTTCACTTAACATAATGTGTAGGAGCAACAATTTTACAAGCAGTTTTGCTACTATATAACACAGATCATTCTTTTTAGGCTCTGAAAACAATTTTCTCACAATTTCTCCAGCCTTTGCTAACATCCCTTACTCATTCATTGGTTCTAAAATCAATGTTACATATTTCAGATTTTGCTTACATCAGCATTCCATTTCCACATCATTAATTATTACCAAAATAATGGTGTATCTGAAATAATAAAAAATGTCAGTGGTATATAATAATAATAACAATTTAGTTTTATTCATGTATCTATGGGTCACTCTGGTCTCTAATGGTGCATTTATGTACAAGGTGTCAACTGTGGGTAATATAGAAAGTCTTGTTGCCTGTTTTGGGGCTGACTCATTCTAGGCTTGTCTGGCATGGCCTGGCTATGGCAATGAGGCTTTTGTTTATGGTCTCTTGTTCTCCAGCAGGCCAGCCTGCCTCATTCACATGGTGGCTGAGCAGGTTTTCAAGAGAAGAATCACATGAGGTATTTCAAGGCCTAGACTCAGAAATGGCGCACTGACACTTCTGTTATGTTCTATTTGCAAAAGCAATTATAAAACCAATTCAGAATCAAGGGGTAGGCAAATAGACTCCACTTCTGTTGGGAGGAGCTGCAAAGTGCCACTCTAATGGGAGGCCATTAATTGGGTCATCAGTGCAATCAATCACAGCTCTTATTCTTATTATCGATACTAAATAACATAGTCAATTCAATCAGATTTCTGGGGTTCCATAGTTTTTCTCAACTCAATTCAGCAAATATTTATTACGTGCCTATTGTTTGATATACACTGTATGTGGTCCTGAGGAGATAAGCAAAAAAGGACAGATGGAACCTGTCCTCATGAAGTTCATAGTCTAAAAAGGGAAATAGAGATGTAAACCAACCAACACAGCCAATGTTACAAATTCAACAGTATGTTCAAGACAGAAAATGAAGTGGTAAATTCTACTGGAGGTTTCAAGGGGGTGTCACAGAGCAGATGATATCTAACTTGGGTCTTTGTGGTACAACAGGAGGTTGCCTGAAAGATAAGAGGGTGGTGTCGACCATTTAGAGGAGAGATGACAATGTGGACAAAGGTATGGAAGGATAAGTACTTGGGGTATGAATAGGAATTCCAAGTAATTCAGAGTCCTTGAAATGTCAAGTTCTGGGAGGGAGAAAGCAAAAGATAGGAAATGGAGGTACATCATAGACAATGGTGCGAACCATGCAGGGGTTTCTCTCTAATGCTTATGACTTATTTATTGTCCTGGAAGTCAGTGAAGTAGATGAATGGCAAATTTTCTTTTAAGAGACATGACTAGCCTATTGCACTTTTGATAATGGACTGCAAAGAAAGAAGAGAACAAAGACACACGCACTGGTCAAGAAGCTATTGGAATTGTTCATCTAAATAATGATGGTTACTGGTACTGGACAATGGTGGTGGCAACAAAGGAGGATATAAGATTTAAGGAATATATAGGAAATAGGATGTGATGAGTTAGTTGAAGAGGATGGAAAAATGGAAAAAGTAAAGATGATGTATAGGTCTGTTATCCATTGTCATAATACCCCAACCATTTTTCAAAAGAACACATTTATCAACCTAAAACCTCAATCCTATTAATCCAAGCTTGCCAAACTCAAAGGCTAACATGGGACAAATAAACAAGGTTTAAACTTATGTGGGCCACAAAAAAACACACAAAAGCTTTAATTTTCATGGAAACGTAGGTTTATTTCGATAGAGACATGCTGAATACAAAGGGCTGAAATGAGTAATCATTAACATGAAATAATAGAACATTTAAATAAAAATTAATATTTTTTCTTGAACATTAACTTACCAGACACTGAACAACTGCATAGATTAATAAGCGTAATGCAAATAAACTTTTTTTTTTTTTTGTTATCCAAGAGCAAAATATTTCCTGTTGTGCACACCAAACAAGTTACTCCAAGACTAATGACGTGGCAATTGGCTGTTAAAATATTCACTGCTAGTATTAGTGGAGAGAAATGGTGCACCTGCGAGTTAAACTTATAAGGGAAATGAATGCACCATGATTATAGTAATCAGTCATTAGCAAATGTTCAAAGTCATTATTAATAACTAGAGGCACAATGCACGAAATTTGTGCACTTGGGGGCGGGGTGCCTCAGCCTGGCCTGTGCCCTCTTGCAGTCTGGGAGTCCTCAGGGGATGTCCAACTGATGGCTCATATGGGGAGTGGGCCTAAGCCTGCAGTCAGACATCCTTAGTGCAGCCACAGAGGCAGGAGAAGCTCCCGCCACTGCCGCTGCGCTCGCCAGTTGTGAGCCAGGTTTCTGGCTGAGCGGCACTCCTCCTGTGGGAGTGCACTGACCAACAGGGTACAGCTCCTGCGTTGAGCGTTTGCTCCCTGGTGGTCAGTGCATGTCATAGTGAGCAGTTGGGCAGCCTTAGCATATCATTAGCATATTATGCTTTGATTGGTTGAATGGCCAACTGGATGACTGGACACTTAGCAAATTAAGCTTTTATTATATAGGATTATGTATAACAGGATATTGTAAAAATTAAGTTATGAAATTTTTATTAAAACGTTTCTTACATACCATTATATTGGCTGGGCTGCAAAAAATATTCATTGTGGGCCACATGTGGCCCGTGGGCCGCAAGTTTGACATACTTGTATTAATCAATAGCCCAAAAGTATTGTAATAACATTAAAAACTTGAAAAAAACTTTTTACCTATAATAATAAAAGCATAATATGCTAATTAGACTGGACGTCCTTCCAGATGTCCTTCTGGGAAGCCCGGGTCCCAGGTGCAAGAGGGAAGCCGGTGCTGGCAGCCTGGGGAAGGAAGGCCTACTCTTACACGGATTTCGATAGTTTTAAGATAATTAAGAAATAACACAGGCTGTGTACTTTTCATCCAGTTTCCCTTTTATGGCAATTATACTACAACTAGAAGCCCGATGATGAAATTCGTGCAAGGGGCTTGGCCCTCACAGCCCCGCGGCCCTGTGGCCCTTTCCACTGGTTGTTCTGGAAGGTTGTTCCAGAAGGTTATTCTGCCATTTGGTCTAATTAGCATATTAGGTCTTTATTATATAGGATATTACAACCAAGAAATCAGCATTGACCCACTCTAGCAATTGTATCCAGATTTCATCAATTTTATATACACTTATTTATGTGTATGTACTTAGTTCTATGCAGTTTCTCCCATATGTAGATTTCTGTGTCCACCACCATAGTCAAGATACAGAACAATGGCATTACTAGGATACCTTGGTCTGTCCTTTTAGCCACAGCTACTTACTTCTCTTTCCTGCTCCCTAGCCCCTAGCAACTACTAATATGTTCTTCATTTCTATGATTTGATTATTTTAAAAAATGTTATATAAATGAAATAATACAGTATATAATCTTTTAATATTGGTTTTTAAATTTTTCTATAATGCCCTTGAGACCTACACAAGTTGTTGCATGGGCCGATAGCTCAAAGTTCCTTTTTATTGTTGAGTAGTATTCCATAGTATAGATGTACCAGTTTGTTTAACCATTTTGAAGAACATTTAGTTTTCAGGTTTTGGCTATGAGAAATAAAATTTCCACAAACATATATGTACAATTTTTTTGTATGAGCGTAAGTTTAGATTTCTCTAGAATAAACATCTAATGGTATAATTTCTGGGTCCTATGGTAAGCATATGTTTATTTTTATAAGAAACAGATATACTCTTTACCAGAGTGACTGTATCATTTTATATTCCCACCAGCAATGCATGAGGGATCCAGTTTCTCAGCATCCTACAAGCACTTGGTACTTTTAATTTTATACATTTTAATACGTATATAGTGATATTGCATTATGGTTTTAATTTTCATTTCCCTAATGGCTACTGATGGGGCATATCTTTCCATGTGCTTATTTGCCATCTGTATAAACAGCCTCTTCAGTCTGTTTATGTCTTTTGCCTGTGTTATAATTTGATTGTTATATTCTAGTATTTTTTTTACTCACAACCTCTTGTACATTCACCTAATCATAAAATAGTCTAAATCTTATCTATGTTTTTACTAAAAATATTTTTTCATGGAATATAATAAAAGTTTTATTAAACTTTAACCATTAAATTTAGATGGCTTACTTATACTATGCATACTAATAAGTCATTTTATCATAGAAACAAATGGGACTAGTCTTGAACACTAGTGTTTTCTCAAAGGTATTGTTTGTTTCCTACTCTCTTGTGATATGCACAGGTGCTGAAGAGCAACTAATTGCTTAGGGTACTACAGGACTTGTGCTTAAGAAAAAAGTGTGATTTTAGGCCCAACTAAAGCTTATTATTTGTGCATCTCTAAAGGAGACTGTTGGTCAAGCACTTAGGTGACGTGGCTGTCAGGGAGCAGAGCATAGTTGTACAGTTGTCTATGTTTGATTGGACACTGGCAATGCCTTCTTACTCAGAAAAGATCAACTTTCAGCATCTGATGCTCCTCACCTCTTTTTGGTGTTTTCTGTGAAATGTGTCGAAGATTTACTATTTGTGTTTTTTATCCAATGAGTTTAAGAGATAGACATAACTTTCATCTCTTTTTAATAAGTCATAACTGATGAATCTACATTTATACAAACTGCTAAACCAAAATAAGATCAATCCTTAGTAATTAGTTAATTTAGGAGAGTAGGGGGAATTACTGAAGACTCTGTTATAGAAAGTATAACAGAAAATTTTCTCTACTCTCTCCACACAAACTTACAGTGGTATCCTTTTGTACAGAATTTCTCCTCAGCATAGGAGATAATCCCCAAGTTATATAAGACCTTGCAATTTAATATTTAAAACATAAATAATGCACAAATATTCATTGAAAAATTAATAACAATTTTATGGATGAATAAACATATTTTAAATGCCATCAGAAGAACACACAGAACAATACGTTAAGTAGCTTACAATAAATATCATATCCAGAAATCAGCTTGTGTCAAAAAGAAATGATTGAAGAGATCTAACATGCACTGAAATATAGACTAGCCTAGAGAGTGCTTGAAGAAGGGAATCAAAGCAATAAATAAATAATCATTTATATAATTTTTCCTTTTTTGTAAATGATTAATTGATTAATGGGGAGACGGGGTTAAGTAATTCAAGCACCCAATATCAGTCAGAGTCCTGATCCCAGCTTATGAAGTACCAACTGGTTTAGAGAGCTCAAAGGACTGTTCCAGGTTGTTTTTTCTAGGTAAATCATTTCCATTTTTGAAAGTTCTATTTGAGCATTTGATCAATGGAGAAACTGTCCTGGAAGAGACCCAGACATCTGGAGCAGGTTGGTAGTATAACATGCCATGTGGATGGATGTGTGGCAAGCCCTATTGGTGGCATAATGACAGATAACAAGATCGAGAGAGCTTGGGTAAAAGCATACATATAGTGCCAGAGAACTCAGGAGCATTTATCTTTGTATTCAGTGGTATTCACTGAGCTTCTTCCATAGCCTAACCTCTGTGCTAAGTATCTACAATACATGAAATAAAAATATCTGTCCTCAAAATGTTGAAAAACTCATGTGGGAGAGAGATAACTGATCATAAAATACAACAGGATATAAATTAAGTATTATGATGTCAGCAAGTACATAATATTCCTCACATACAGAGGAGCTCTGATTCATGCCTGTAGCGATGATGGGGTGGAACAGGTAAAGAAGAGGTCCTGAATGAGGTGAATACTGAGACGAGTCTTGAAGGTGAAATAAAAATTTGCTCAGCAGACATAGGGAACAGGAGAAGATTGTGCCAGGCAGGTGGAAGAATGGGAGAGTACAAGTAGCATTTTGCCCAGTGCTAGTAGTTTGCTATGGCAGGAGTATAGGGGATGTATGTAAGGGGGCGGAGGTGGGGTGAGGAGGGAGAGTGAGGGCTGCCAAGGTAGGCAAGCACCAAGTAAAGACAGTTTATTGCAGGGTTTAGTGTAGGCCAATGAAAAAGAGAAAGGCAGTACTAGGGAAAAGGTTTTGCTACATGCTGAAACCATTTGATTGGTGTCCAAGGAAGTAAAATCAGGGAGGCTACTGCATTGTATTTCATATATATATATATATATATATATATATATATATATATATATATATACACAAGGGTGAACAAAAGTAGATTTACAGTGATGAGTATGTGAAACACAGAGTTTATTATTTAGTTATTATTGCATTCTTCTTATTATTATTGACCTACTTTTGCCCACCCCTGTATGCCTCTTGAATCTCTGTGAGGGCTTTATGGAGATCTATATTAGGCATGAAATCACTAAATTGGTGGTGTGTACACATTCCAATTTATAAAACACTTTGAAATTGCTCTCCAAAATGCTGCACCAGTTTGTGTTCCAACCAGCAAGTGGGCCAAGGTTCATCTTTGTCTTAATTCCCATTACCCTCTATTAACACTTGATATTATCCAGATTTTAAATTATTACCAATCTAATGCTTATTGGACAGAATTCACTGTTGCTTGAATTTATATTTCTCAACTTTATGGCAAGATTGAGTATTTTATATGCCATTTGACTTTTCATTTCTATTTTGTTCCATTCTTTTTGCTTTGCTCATGTTCTCTTTTCCATTGTGGCTTTTGAAAAGTCTGATGTCACGATTCTTGCTCATTTCTAGGTAATGTTATTTTTATTTTGAAAACTTAGATGTCCTGTTTGAGTATTCTTAAATTATTCTGCATGTGTTTTAGGTATGTGATGATTTTTTCTCATTTGCTTACATAGTACTCTATATGATCTTATTGAGTTCTGATGTTTTTCTTCAAATTTGAGAATTTTTACCCATGATTACCTTTTTAATTGCTAGACTTCGTTAATTAATTTCATTCATCATCTTTATTTCAAGAAACTTGAACTTTATAGCTGTTTTGTATACATTTTGTGGCCTTCTTTCTTACCTCAGGGCTGTCATACGCCTCTGTCTATGATAGCTGGCCATCGCAACCTGGTTTTGTAATCTGCAAGTTGAGTTTAAAGAGTGGCTGGAACATACCCTGCTCATTTTCATTATACAAAAATATTTTATCATTTATTTTATTGTTTATTTTACCCATCGTTAGACTATAAACTTCATAAGAGTACTCCATTCTCACTCATCCACATGGGCTGATGAAGCCCTCAGCACCAAGACTGTGGTTGCACAGAGTAGAGAAAAGGGATACAGTTTAGAAAGAAAGACAGGGGCTAGATCAGGTGACCGTGATAAGCCAAGGTATAGATTTTGGATTTTATTTCCAGTGTGAGGAAATCCTATGGAGAATTTTTAAAAGAGGAGTGAGATGGTTACTCTGTCTGCTGTGTAGAGAAGATATTGAAGGGGAATAGGAGTAGACTCAGGGAGACCACTAAAGGAGCTCCAACAGCATTTTTGGTGAGAGATGATAACTTAGAGACAAGTGTGGTAGTGGGAGATAAACAGGATCAGGTGGTTTTGGCATATGTTCTAGAAGTAGTGTTGTGATAGATTTAGAATAGGGAGTGGGGGATAAAGGAAGTCTAGGATGACACCTAGATTCTTGGCTTGAGCAACTGATAGATGATAAAATGATTTGTTGGAGATGGGCAGACAGAAAATAAATTTGTGGGAAGAAATTAAGAATTTTGTTTTGGCCCAGCCTGCATGGCACAGTGGTTGGGCATCAGCCTATGAACTAGGAGGTCATAGTTCAATTCCTGGTCAGGGCCCATGTCTGGGTTGCATGCTCAATTCCCAGTGGGGGACATGCAGGAGGAAGCTAATCAATTATTTTCTTTTATCATTGATGTTTCTATCTCTCTCTCCCTCTCCCTTCCTCTTCAAATCAATAAAAATTATTTTAAAAAGAATTTTGTTTTGAACACCAAGTTAAGAGCATATGAGTCATTTAAATATAAAAGTCAAATAATAGAGAATTCAAGACAGAGGTAATAGATTTGGGTATTCATTAGCATATAGATGTAATTATAACAATAAGATTACCTAGGGGAGAAGCAAATATATAGAAGAGAAGGCGCCTGGGATTATGATTGAGATATTGAACACAGGAAGAGGAGATAATGAAGGAAACGAAGAGAAATAGCATCTGTTGAAATCAGTGAAAGAGCATGGTGTTTAGGAAACCAAGAGTAGAAGCTATTTTACAAAGTAGGGAATGTTTGAGTGTTTTTAAAAATAATAAAAAGTCAGCTAAGAAAAAGAAATGATCATTGGCAACGGGAAAGAGCAATTTCAAAGGATGATGGGAATAGGAGCCTGACTGAAGAGGGTTGAGTATTGAAATGAGGAGAGAAGTAGAGATCCACTATAGAAAATACTTTCAAAAATAATGCTGTGAAGAGGAGTTGAAGAATTAGAAATGTGGAATGCACTCTGTTTTCTCTTTTTGTCACAGAAGAAATCAAGAGGTTGGCTCAAGTGAAAGAAAGGGGAAAAGTAAAAAAAAAAATCAACAAAGTGAAATTTAACAAAATCAAATGGAAGTAAAAAAAAGTAATAAAATAGTTGTTTTTTTTAGGAATTTTTTAGATATAAAGTACTGGTTTCTTGGGGAAGGAATTTTATCTTTTTTTCAAAAGAGCTGAAAAACTATGTAACCAGTCATATTTGAGAATTCAGTCATTAATTTATATTGATACTAAAATGCTTAGATAATTTTTAGTTATCTATACTAATAAAAGGGTAATATGCTAATTAGACTGGGTCAACTGGCCATCTTCCGGATGTCTGACTTCCTTCCGGACAAAGTCATGGTGGTGGGGGCTGAGACAGAGGCAGTTAGGGGCGATCAGGCCGGCAGGGGAGGGCAGTTGGGGGCAAGAACAGGCTGGCAGGAGAGGGAAATTAGGGGCAATCAGGAAGGCAGAGGCAGTTAGGGATAATCAGGCTGGCAGGGGAGGGCAGTTAGGGGCGATCAGGCAGGCAGGCAGGTGAGCGGTTAGGAGCCAGTGGTCCCAGATTGCGAGAAGGATCGGGCCTAAGCCGGCAGTCAGACATCCCCCAAGGGGTCCCCAATTGGAGAGGGTGCAGGCTGGGCTGAGGGAATCACCCCGTGCCCCCATGCACCAGGCCACTAGTATATGTATAAAGAACTAGTGAGATGACTATATCCTCAAAATTTAAAAATTATCATACGCTACCCTGGCCAGCATGTCTCAGTGGTTAGAGCATGGACCAGCAGACCGAAGGGTCATGGGTCCAATTCCCTGTCAAGGGCACAGAACTGGATTGCAGATTTGATCCCCAGCCCCAGTCAGGGCACATGCAGAAGGCAACCAATCTCTCTCTCTCTCTCTCTCTCTCTCTCTCTCTCTCTCTTCCTCTCTCTCTCTCTCTCTCTCTCTCTCTCTCTCTCAACTAATCAATGAAAAAATATCCTCGGATGAGGACTAACAAAAAAATTATCATATGTCAATAAAACTATTACATTATAATTTTAGGCCTTGAAAATGAATAATTTAAAAGCTATGAGGAAAGTTTTCACTTTAATAAGTACATAAGGTGTCAAACTTTGCAATTTATTATAGATTCTCGAGCTAATTTACTATAATTAATGTGAATAAAACATATTTCCTTGTCTAAATATTCTGTTTATATATTCCTCTCTAATGATGAAACAAAAGGACTAATTTGTTAAAGATGTTCTTTAATTGATTCCAAAGGGAATACTTAGAATATAATATGCTAACCGGTTTTACGCAATTGCTGATTTTTACCACTCAATGACATCCATAATTTTATAATGGCAAAATATTATAATCATATAGTAAAGTGACTCCCCAGCACCAGAGTGCCCAGCTAATTTTCATTATCAATTGTGTGGCTTAACATAAAGAACACTGGAATTAAGACATGTGTTCTCTAGGTCTTCTTCAGCTATTAATTAGTTGTACAATCTTGTTTTTTTAGTTTGGTTAAAAACAAATTTTTTATTTTGTAAGGTGGACATAAAAACAGTTTTTTTTCTGGAAAAGTAGGACCTTTCCACCAAGAACACAGACAGAGAAATAGGTAGGCAGACAGATAGATGATAGCTCGGTAGATAGATTGATTGGTTATGGTTAAGGTGTATTGCCATTTACTGCCAAATGCTTGCCCAGTTGGGAAAAAGGAAGGTCCACTACTTCAAGGGAAAGTAGGCTTACACATCTCTTTACTCAATACTTAGAGTGATACATGCATTAAGGCGGGGGTGAGGAAGGTCTGGCCTGAGGGCCGTATAAGGCGCCAAAATCATTTGGTCTGGCCCTGCCAAGGCAACCACAGGGGGGACTCAAAATTCTATAAACCTAGGAGTTTTTTTCATACATACATTTTTATTAAGTGAATTATATTAAGTGAATGATGTTATAAATAGCCAAATGGCCCTTGGCAAGAAAAAAGATTCCCCACCCCTGCATTAAAGGAACAGAACTCCACCATCTATGAAGGAGGTAGTGGCTTTGTCTGGTCAGGGAAAAGACAGTAATTTTTCCAGGTGCCTTCTTTTATGGTGCTACCTGAGTATTGTCGAGGCCCTTTTGGCAGTGGCTGTATTGCACATGCACAAAACAACTCACCCACCCTCTCAATCACAACCAAATATCCAATGTAGGCAGTTGGGCCTAAAGTTTAGCTACTATTCTAGAACTAAACTTCATTTTATTAATGATTTAGGTCTTATATGCTCCAGAAGGATCTGGAGGCAGAACATTTATTTGAAGAGGCAGGTTGCATAAGGGTTTATTTAGTTTAGATTAGATTTCAAGGAGTCCACCATTTATAGTTTACTTCTATAAAGAAATTGCCATAGTTAAAGATTAGTTTTCTCAATGGCAAAACAATGATAAAATTAGGAACTTCCCAAAATCTCAGGCAGAATGCTTGTAAGACCCTCTAAGATAATGCCTATGAAGTTTCTTAGGTAAGTTCATAAAACATTACCAGTAGAAGACAGCTCTAAAACTGCCTCATTTTCAGTGTTCAAACATTACAATTCTAATCACATTGGATATTTGTTACAATATATATTTGTTACCCTTTGAAGGGTACTAACTCTTAAATTCCATGACCTTGAAGAAAAGTTTAGTTATCTGTTCATAGAGCCAAACTTCTCTTAGCTTTGGAAGTCATGATGGGCAGAACAAATGTCGAACATGGTTCTGATATTAGGAAGTAAACATCATATGATGTCATGTGCATGGAATATGAAATGTGTCATTCTTTAATCTACCTATCATGTGTTAGGCCCTTTATTAACATGCTCTGTCAAGATGGGGTCTATGCTACTAAATACACATAGAAAATTTGAACTAAATTCAGAGGAGAATATGATAATTACTAGAGGCCCGGTGCACAAAATTTGTGCGCGGGGGAGGGGTGTCCCTCAGCCCAGGCTGCACCCTCTCCAATCTGGGACCCCTCAAGGGATGTCCAACTGCCTGTTTAGGCCTGATCCCTCTCACAATCCAGGACTGCTGGCTCCCAACTGCTTGCCTGCCTGCCTTCCTGATTGTCCCTAACCACTTTTGCCTGCCAGCCTGATCACCCCCTAACCATACCCATGCCAGCCTGATTTATGTCTAACTGCTCCCCTGCCAGCCTGTTTGCCCCCAACTTCCCTCCTCTGCCGGCCTGGTGCCTCCCAACTGCCCTCCCCTGCTTGCCTGATCGCCCACAACTGCCCTCCCTTGCAGGCCTGGTCCCTCCCAACTGCCCTCCCCTGCTGGCCATCTTGTGGTGGCCACCTTGTGTTCACATGGGGGCAGGATGTTTGACCACATGGGGGCAGCCATCTTGTGTGTTGGAGTGATGGTCAATCTGCATATTACTATTTTATTAGATAGGATAAAGGCCTGGTGAATGGGTGGGGGCCAGCTGGTTTTCCCTGAAGGGTGTCCCGGATCAGGGTGGGGTTCCCTTGGGGCATGGAGCTGCCTGGACGAGGGGCCTGTGGTGGTTTGCAGGCCAGCCACGCCCCCCGGTGACCCAAGCGGAGGCCCTGGTATCAGGAATTTACTTATCTTCTGCAATTGAAACTTTGTAGCCTTGAGCAGAGCCAAGCCTCCTGCTCGCTCCGTGGTGGCAGCCATTTCTGTTGGAATTTATGTATCTTCTATAATTGAAACTTTGTAGCCTGGTGTGAAGGCCTGAGCCAGCCAGGGCTGCAGGAGCTTGGCTTCCTCCATCACCCGGGGCAACCCTAGCCTCTTGCTCTTCCAGCTCCGTGGCTGCTGCCATTTCTGTTGGAATTTATTTACCTTCTATAATTGAAACTTTGTACCCTTGAGTGGAGGCCTGGGCCTACCAGGGTGTGTGGAAAGCTTGGCTTCCTCCATTTCCAGGGAAACTCAAGCCTCCCTCCTGCTCTCTGTGGCTGCAGCCATCTTGGTTGGGGTTAATTTGCATACTCGCTCTGATTGGCTGTTGGGCATGGCTTGTGTGTGTAGCTGAGTGATGGTTAATTTGCATATTACTCTTTTATTAGATAGGATTAATGACTTAGTAAAAGGACCTATGAAGAAAGGTCAAAGAAACTCAGAATTTTTCATAGGAGACTTAAGTATCTTCACAATTTAAGAGTGGGTAATTACCCATTAGAAAGCACAAAATCAAGAAGAATAGTCTGGCTGTTAAAGTTGTTAGGCAATAGAAGACAGTTTCCAAGGGACAATGTGGAATCTTATCTAGAGGTTATTAAGGATTTGAGATTCTTTGCTTGGATGGTTTCAATCTAATGTTATCTCAAGTCATGGGCTTAAGCTCCTGGACCTCTTGAGGTCATTTATAAAAATGGTAGTCAAACTTATCTGAAAGGACATGTGTATTCCCCCTGTGTCAGACTTAGAGCTGGAACAACAGGATAGAAATTGAGACTCAACATTTTCCTTCATATTGTCATTCCATTGATATAATTTGTTGAAATAAAAATTTACCCAGTGCATACAAAAATCATTTGAATGTTCCATTTCTGTTTCCCTTCTTGGAGATTTGATGTCCCACACTTAATTGCTGAACACACTCTGAATTTACTCCGTACTAACTTATAGTATAAACCTTTACTTATGTTCTCCTCTCCCCTAGGAATGCCTTTGTTCACCCTTTCCATCTGTTAAAATACTACTATTTTACTCCCTATTCCTTAAGGCCAATTCAATTGGCATTTCCTCCAAGTAAACTTCCTTAGTTCTCTCCTTCCACTCTGTTGGAACTAATTTCTCCCATATGCACATATGGAAGTATAGCTTCTCTAGAAGATTTGTACCTTTATTTTAACTCTGCTTTTGGAAATAGATGCTCAATTATATATTTGCCTTCTCTTCTAGTGATAAAGTTCTTTTAGAATAAGAGAAATTATTCATTCTCCTACTCCTTATAGTGCCGTGCATGGAATAAATAATATTTCTCGGGGAACATTTTCTGCAATAATTGATTTTATAGGCTCCTGTACATTCTTTTCTTTGTGATTTGGATAAGGACCCTTATCCTAAGAAAAGTAATCTGTTTTTCTCCTATAAAACTATGCATAGAAGTTATATCCTCAGTGGCAATTTTAAAATCTAATTTCTCTAAGACATTGGTTCACATTATTCCAGGCTCTAGACACAAATCTGTATGAGTTACCCATTGCTGCATAATAAATTACTCCCAAAACTTAGTGGCTTAACATTTACTTTTTTAAAAAGCCTCACAGTTTCTGTGGGTCAGAAATTGGGGTGTGGCCTCTCTGGTCTTCTGCTTCATGATCTCATAGGTTGCAATCAAGGTGTCAGTGCAGAGTCTGCAGCTTGATCTGGAGCATCCACTGGGGAAGGATCCCCCATGTGGTTGTTGCTGTTGGCTGGAGGTTCCTTGCTGGCTATGGAGAGAAGCTGCTGTCAGTGCCTTGCTACAGGGGCCTTTTCAATATGGCAGTTTGCTTCATCAAAGCTGGTGAGAGAGAGAATCTCTGGAATCTAGAGCTTTTGCCAGCCTATTCCCATCCTTTTACTGATTCTCAAGCTGCCTTAGATTACATAAGCTATTCAAAATGGAAAAAAAAAATCAATCTTTTTCACCTGTAATTCCTGATGATGTACCACAGGGCACAAAGAATGTCTCCTGACAAAAGTCAAGTAAGTTTGAGAAATGAAACAAAATAAAATAACACTTGAGAAGATTCACTAAACAAATAAAAATATTAAAAGTTCTGTTATATATATATATATATATATATATATATATATATATATATATATATATATATATATATATTTGACTTTTGAGCAAGGTTGGGTTTAAAACTGCATGGATCTAGTTATACAAAATTAAAAAAATAAATACAGTATCCATGGATTTTGCACCTAGGGATTCAACCAACCACAGATCAAAAACTGTATTTTCTCACTCCTAACTACTTTCCTAACTATGGCAGGAAAAATACTGTTTTCATCCATGGTTGATTAGATCTGTGGATACAAAGGGCAGATTGTAGAGTCAAAAGTTATACATAGATTTTCAACTGTGGGGGAGGGTGTTTTCAACCCCCATATTGTTTAAGGATCAACTGCATCAAATTTCCATGTAAATAAAACTGTTTAACTCTTATTTTTTCAGGGTTTCACAAATTTGTTTAGAAGAGATTTCTTTAACAACTTATAAAATTAGTTCTCTGCAGAATGTACTTGTGTAAATAAGGTATTATTAATATAATGAGAAATAATCACTTCTGCTAGTGTACTCAAAACACAGAGAAACTGAAAGCATTTGAGAAGCATTTTATTTCATGTAAGCTACCTAGGCTTTGGGGGCAGAAGACTGAGTGGTACAGTGTGCAGCAGGCACCTTTGTGCAAATTTCATGAAGAAGTTTGATAAGCAATGACTTGGGTGAGCACAGCACACGGGTGTGTAGAGGCAGGTACAAATCCAGCCAAGAAGCCAAATTATGGGGCTTTTTTGTGAAACTTACTTGAAATAGGCAAATTATTTACTTAACTCTTAGAAACATGGGACATATCCTCACCACTCTAGCTTCTCTTCTCCCATGTTTTTATTCTTAAGAAGGTCCGTGGGTATTGAGGGAGGGGACAGAAAAGAGGTAGAAGTCAGCTCACAGTTACATTATATTGCCTGGGCCATTTCAGATAACTATGAAATCTGCAGAGCCATGACCAACTGCCCAATGGTCTCTGATTTTATCCTCTAGTGAGACTTCATCCCCTCTTCCTCCAAAGCACAGTATAAATAAATTGTTCTGGAAAACATCAAAGTTATTTGAAAAGGTCCATTATGGCATATTATATCTTTATGCAAAATGGCTGTTTAACAAGATTACCTCCTTGAACTTTTCACATGAATAGGAAAGCCAATCTCATTTGCTAATGGAAGCTTTACAGCAGATCCTTTCATTGCCCTTGTCTCTTTTTACCATTATTTTATAGATAATAATTTACAATTTGTGTAAGCTATGGGCAAATACCCTAGAGCATAGGGTGATATTCTCAGTGCTGCCATATGGTGTGAACATCCCAAAGGTAAATTTTAAGGAACACAGTCCTTGCCTTATTGGCAGCTTGAAGGGAAATGCAGAAAGGCAGGTGATACTTGCCACTGAGATGAGACCAGGGCTAACTTCATAAGCTCCCAGCCTTTGCTCAGAAGTTTTATTCAAAAGACACTTATGCATCAGTTATCATTAAGAAGGTCATGCATTCATGAAGAAGGAATTGCAACCCTCTTACCTGTGATTGGAACGTGGAGATGATGATGTAGTAATTAGTCTTCCACTGCTGCTAGTGATTATTCAAGTAAATAAGGGAATAGACAAGAGTGAAAAGACCAGTAGAAATATCTTAGCAAGAAGAAAATGTACTGGACAGGAAGCTTACACAGCACTCAGATCTCTTAGTAACCACCTGCATGAGTTTGGGCTCTAGTCAAGAACTGGCTACTACTTCTTGTCATCTGTAGGAATCACTCCCTTTACATCATAAGAAGTGTTTTATGTTCTTTATTTGGGAAATTCTTGGGCAATTTTATGTTAAGTGAATGAATCTCCTCTGAGAAGCAAGCAAAGATGGTTTCAATTATTTTTCAGAAGGAGAAAGAAAGGAGGTTACAGGGGGAAAACCAGGTTCCTTGGATAGGAGGAGGGAGAAAAAAGAGAGAACTGAATTAACTACAAAGGGCATAATAAGATGGAAAGAATAAAAAAGGAAGCCAAGGAGCTTTGGAATTTAATTTTTTCATATGTGACATTATAAACATTTAAATGATATTTAGGATACCATTTTGGGGAAAGTGTATAATACAAAATTTAAGTAATTTAGATTTTACTTTGGTTTGGGTTCTTTTAGTCACAAGTACAGAGTAACTGTAAACTTTAAGAAAGAGGGAGGGGTTGCAAAACTACTAATACATTAAGATTTTCATTAGGATAAGAAAGAATGTTTACTTCTATTGTAAAACTTACTTTTATTCATGGATGAGTAGTAACTGCCTGGAAAACAATTTTAAGCCTATTAACTCTCACTTTGCCACTATTGGGGCAATTGTTATTCAACCTCTCTGGTTGCCAGTTTCTTTGACTATATGTGAAATATAGAGTCCTTGTCAACAAAAGTCATCTTAATAATGTTAGGAATCGCAGGACTTCTGAGACTTGAACCTTGAGAAAAAGCCAAAGAGAAGGGAGATGTTTCTTTGCTGCAATTTATTTTGGAAAACTTGATGTTTTTTTCAAATTAGCATGATGTAAGAATACCAAATTAAAAAATCGGAAAGTAAAATATGCCTTTTCTCCTTCAATGAACCTTCATCCCGTGTTAAAGCACTTGAATTAAGAGTTAAAATTGAAAATGGGCAGCCTTGAGAAACTTTTGGTGTGTGTGTGTGTGTGTGTGTGTGTGTGTGTGTGTGTATGTGTGTGTGTGTGTGTGTGTGTGTGTGTGTGTGTGTGTGTGTGTGTGTTAGCTGAAAAGCCCTTCCTTGCAGACAGGAAAAATGGGATTAGGAAATTTATCCTTTGAGAACTAGAGATAAAGAAGGCCCAGTACCTAATAATGGTGATGCCAAAACCCATCACAATGCCTGTAGATAGCAGGTACCACCAAGTGGATAATCAGGATGAGTGTATATCTGCAAAAATCCTACCCATAATGGGATTAATCAGGTAGATAACTATTTACTGTGATTTACTCAGGAAAACAATAAAATTACCAGGCCATCATATGACTTTTTGCCTGTATTTATCTGCTATTATAATAAAACTAGAGGCCCAGTGCATGATTGAAACATGCACGTGTAGGGTCCCCTACACGCTTTTGCTTTTCACGGTGGAGCTGGGTGCCTGTCCACTGGTGCACCAGGCACCCAGCTCCCGCACTTTTGATGGTCCGCGGCCGCTGAGGGGGGCTACCCTGCTGTTGAGAGGCACAGGGGGTGGGACTCCCGCCCCCTGCGCCTCTCAACAGCAGGGTAGCCCCCCTCAGTAGCAGCGGATCCGTGCCTCTCAATGGCCGGATAGGCCACCCCGAGTCCCGCCCCCCAGCCTCCCGCCGCCCAATCGTGGGCATAGCGGAGTGATGGCAATTTACATGTTACTCTATTATTAGATAGGATAGTACCAATCACCCATCATATCAGTAAATATGATAGTCCAAGTTAATTCAAATATTCATTGAGTACCTCCTATGTGCAAGGCTTTGTACTAACCACTGTGGAGAATGCAAAAAAAAGGAAATTAGATATAAATCCTACTTCTACTTACTTACAATATCTGGATACTTCTATCAGATGAGAACTTCAAAGTATTATCCCCATGGTAGGAGTACCTTGAGTTAAGTTATACCATAACCCTAAAAAGTTTGGATGTCAATGGTCACAAAAGGATTACGTTTTTAAAATATATATATATATATATATATATATATATATATATATATATATATATATATATATATATTGGTTTCAGAGAGGAAGGGAGAGTGAGAGAGATAGAAACATCAATGATGAGAGAGAATCATTGATTGGCTGCCTCTTGCATACCCCTTACTGAAGATTGAGTCCACAACCCAGGCATGTGCCCTTGACCAGAATCGAACCCCCGAATCTTCAGTCTGCAGGCTGACACTCTATCCACTGAGCAAAACCGGCTAGGGCTAGGATTACATTTTAAATGCTTAAGGAAAGTTTACTCATTTAAGAAAATCATAAGGTGTCTTAAATAAGGCAAATAAAAGGAATCCAGGGTGAAAAAAGTAAACAAAAAGAAAGACTTTTGTGAATTCTGATAGTCTACAATACTTATAATGTCTTAATCTTATATTTACTTAAAAGAGGGCACATACCAGGTGTGTTATCTTATAATAAAATTCCATTTTTTTAAACAAACAGTATAATATATCCAACCTTTTTTTAAAAATGTGTAACATAAACATTGTCTTTTCACAAGTGGCAAAAAATAATGCATCCACACATTCTTTACCACAGACACCTCATAAAGAGCAAAAATGGTTTATTTCACATGAAAGATAACATGTACTGCATAGTGTTGTAAAGAAAATTTTCACTATTTTGCCCATTTAAAGAAAATGTCTTTTGTTTGTTTCACTGGACAGTATTTTTATCCTGTATAGTTAAAAAAGAAATAAAAGCATCAAAGTATACATTTACATTCCTATCGTAAGAAAAGAGGTATGTTTAAAATATTGTATTTTTTCTTTCTTAACTGGATGTGGAAACATTAAAAATGTAATTTAAATGACCTTTCTTTTCAGTAATCTAATGCATTTTCTGGCATAATGCTAATTTATTCAACTACTGGCTTAAAAAAATACACACACACAAAGAAAACATTTGTTGGTTTTAATATATATATATATGTATATATATATATATATATATATATATATATATATATATGCAGACATGAAGGCTCATGTAAAATATTTAATGTGAAAAATATTAGAATGCTTTCTTTTCATTTATTCTGATGTGCTGTGAAGGTCAAAAAGAGATAAATCCACACAGGCCAATAAAGTTAGGAGTAATTTAATTAGGATTGTCTAGATCTGAAATATCATCTAATTCACTTATTGCTAGTGGGGAAATATGTGTATCTATGTTTGTCAAAAGTGATTATGCACTTTTAAAACCTGCAAAGACTTATACCATAAACCCCATGAAGAAGATAGCCCTATAAAAAGAAAAATTAAACTGGAAATGTTTAATGTGATGCTATTTGTAAAAAAAAGATACATCTTTCCCTTACTATATGAAAATTATGCATATAACAACCACAAAAGATCAGATAAGAAGTGTTCATGCACAGTCCCTTGGCACCTAAAGGAAGGTGACTTGTCTCACTCACTAGAATGACATGGCATGGTTTTGGGGTCTCTCCCAGTAGGTTATATTTCAATGTCATGTTACTTGTTCATGTCAAAGAACCCCCATGTTGGAGAGAGGCCAACATTATCCATCATCATCAATCATCCTGCCCAAGGCAGTTCCAGAGACAGGACTTTCAGATGAAACGCGATATTCAGGCTGCAAGGTGGAACACAGTACTTGGGACTTAAGAGAAACTTTCTGGGGTGCTGGGCTCTTATTTGTTGTTTCCATGAACCAAACATGAGGGGCAGCTCCAAAGGACTGTCATTTTCCTGTTGTCCTGACCGGGAAGTGCTGCTCAAATATGGTGAACATAATGTATCTGCTTTGTTACTTTGTCTAAGATTCCTGAATGCTAGTGCTATAACCTGGTGGGATGATTGTTTTATAGACGCTTGTAATTTTCCCCTCAGTCTTTCTTTGTAGACACCAAATCCACAGAGAAAATGATAAGAAAAATTATAATTAACAATTAATAAATAAGACTCTGCAGCAAGGAACATTTCTTATTCCCAAAGGCATCTAGATGCATTTAGTGACTGATTGCATAAGCAATTCTGTCACCTGTGACCCTGCAGTGAGACCTCTCATTATAAAGAAGATTTCACAAAGTTATCCAACCTTTTACAGGAAAATAGAGTGGATGTAAAATTTTAATTCTGCTTGTAAGAGTTTTCCAAGTGCAGATATATGTTGCCTAGAGTCCAGCTTCAAAGAGGTTTGAGGTTTTTATTAATTTTTCCCCATTGAGCATTTTCCTAAGTCTTGCAAACCTCTAAGTAAATATAATTTTAGCCTTGCCTTATTCACAGGCCAATGTGGGGCAGCAAGGGAAGAGGGGGTGGGAAGCTGGTTGGCGGTTTACTGGGTCACAGCCTTCTGAATGGACCTCACTGTGGAGACATTGGTCCCTGACAGGATGCTACAACGGTATTCAGACTGCATTTCTTCTGCTGTCCTGAGATCTAAACAACTAAAGTTGGTAAAAGTTTAGAACTTTTTTTATGAACCAAGAAGACAACATTTAAATGGCAACAAAGAAGGGAAGCTGTTAAGCCATTTCCACGATTGACTTCCAATGGAGGAACCAGAGCGGAACAGAACTTGGGGTTTCATGTTGAGTTCCAGATTGCCATATGAATTAGGATGAAAGTTAAAGTCACTGAGTTGGCTACTTTTCAAATCAGATACTTGAAAATGTGGTGGGAACACAGGGGTGGGTTTAAAAATACAGTTTAATTAAAGATCACAACATGTTTCTCACAGCTTTCCTGTGTTTAGGATTGGCAAGCCCAAGATGGGTCCACACCAATGACCATGGACAGAAAGAAAAATACTTGAGTCTCATGTTTTTATAGCAGTGTTTACAGACTTTTCTTACAGCGCTTATAATTCCACAGTAAAAGATTTTGAGATGTGGCACCAAACAAACTCAGTTTTGCATCCCAGGACTGTTCCTTACTGTGTAATGTTGGCCAAATTGTTGTAACCTTGGTGTTTCTCTAGTGTTCTGGATTCTACCAAGGCATAGCAAACCACCCCCAAACTTAGGGATAAGACAACATTATTTTACTAAGCTCATGGATTCTATAGATGGTATGGAAATGAATTGTCTCTGCTCCACAATATCTGAGCCTCAGCTAGAAAGATAGAACTACAGGTTGTTAGAATCACTTGGAAGTTTTACTGCTCACATATCTGGCATCTGCGTTGGAATGAATCAAAAGCTGGCTCAGCTATTACTGTCACCTGGAGTACCTAGACAAGCCCTGGGCCTCCTCACAGTGCAGCAGCCTCAGGTGTCCAACTTCTCACATGGCAGTTCTGCGCTAGAAGAGCAAATGTCCCAGTGACCCAGACAGAAGATACATAGCCTTTTTAAGACACCTTTGAAGTCACAAGGGTAACTGATGGTGTACTATACTCATCAAAGCAGTCCCAAGACTACCCAGATTCAAAGGGAGAAGATATAGATCCTCTTCTCAAAAACAGTATCAAAGGATGTGTGGCCGTGTTTCAAAACCACCAATATGACAACCTTACAGGAATGCTGTGAAGATTAAATGAGAAAATATACATAAAATACTATCATACAACCAGGAAATTAACAGTTGCTCAATAATTAGAGTACTATTTAGAATACTATGGTAATTATTAAGGTACACATCTGACCTTTTCAGCTGTGAGCTCTCACAAGACACGGTCAGGTGGAATTTATACAGGATCAGCCTGCACTCATGCTGAGCCCTGGGCTGTGTGTACTTAGCTATGCATTTACTGGTCTGTTGTTTGTTACAGGCCTAAGATTATGATTTAATTAGTGGACTTTTTTTGGAATCTTGTAGGAGGCAATGATACCTAAGATAGTTTATTAAGGAATATTGTTCACTAGAGGCCCAATGCATGAATTCGTACACCAATGGGGTCCCTCGGCCTGGCTTGCAGGATTGGGCTGAAACCGGCTCTCTGACATCCCCCAAGGGGTTCTGGATTGCAAGAGGGTGCAGGCCAGGCTGAGGGATCCCACCAGTGCACAATCAGGGCCAGGGAGGGACACGGGAGTTTGGCCAGCTGGGGAGGGACCAGGGGAAGGCTCCAGGGTGTGTCCTGCCCTGTCTTGCTCTGTAACAATCTGCAGGACCCCAGCAGCAAGCTAACCTCCAGTCTTCCCCCCTGGTGGTCAGTGCATGTCATAGCAACTGGTCAACCAGTCAACTGTCTGCCCCCTGCTGGTCAGTGCATGTAATAGGGAGTGGTTGAGCAGCCTTAGCATATCATTAGCATATTATGATTTGATTGGTTGAACAGACGATCAGACAACTGGACACTTAACATATTAATTAGGCTTTTATTATATTTTAAAAAGGTGTTTTGGAATTAATGACAAATTATACGTTGGACATTGATATTGATAAGTGTATCAAAGAAGATTTAATTTCATGAATATGTAACTGTATAAGTCTTTTTGAAAGTGCTAGGATCCTTATTGTCACTTATCAATGACATTTACTTAGTCTTAAGAGCACAACTTTTTCTTTAGCTTTTATTTTTTTAATCCACACTGCCTGAGATTTCTCAAATCAACAAAAGAAGAGGTTAAACAGGAGAATTTTGTGGGCCCAAATGAGTTTGCACAGCTGTAAGCAATAAAATACAGCAGCCATGGCAACCCTCTCCAGTGTCCCAATAACATATCTGAAATGAGGTTATTAGAATTATTAATTCACATTAGTGGCTATTAAAATTACTACCTGCAGATTTGCTGCCTGAACATCCATTTTTGTGTATGTCAGAAGGCCTTGCTTTAAAAAGAATCTAGATACATAAATAGATGCAATTTATTTTGTGAGGCATTAGAGGAGCACCAGCAAATAACAAATCTAGCAGCAAGATTGGGATAACTGCCTTGTGGAAAAGGAAAGCAGATCTAACACTTTGTTCTTCTGATGATGGCAAAAAGCCAACCAGCCTCTGATTGTGGGAGTGATAACTGGATGTTCCTGAATTCCCTGGAAGGTACAACTTAAAATCCAACCCAGTGTGCACTGTTTCATGAAATTCTGAGAGGCATCTATAGTAATAAAAGCCTAGGTGACTCACGCACCCTCATGTGACGCCCTTATATCATCACAAGATGGCCGCCCCATATCGTCACAAGATGGCCACCACAAGATGACTGGCTGGGGAGGCCACTTGTGGGCGATCAGGCCGGCAGGGGAGAGTAGTTGGGGGCGATCGGGCTGGCAGGCAGAAGTGGTTAGGGGCAATCAGGCAGGCAGACAGGCAGGCAGGCAAGTGGTTAGGAGCCAGCAGTCCCAGATTGTGAGAGGGATGTCTGACTGCTGGTTTAGGCCCAATCCCTGCAGCAGTCGGACATCCCCTGAGGGGTCCCAGATTGGAGAGGGTGCAGGCTGGGCTGAGGGACATCCCCCCTCCATTGCACAAACTTCGTCCACTGGGCCTCTAGTATGAAATATTCTACTTTGGTGAGACATAAACAAAGTAAAAAGAAATCAGCTAAAAATGTCAGCTGTTTGTAAGAGGGTTATGGGGTTCTTGGAGAGCCCATGGAGACTTGGCTAGTTCCCTTCCATCCCCCATTAACAACTCAGAAAACAGATGACTGCTGTTTTAAGCAAAAGAAGAAACATCATTATATGGAGGCCATGGTAGGAATTCATCAGGGGATGCATCTACACAGCTGAGCAAGAACATTTTATTTAGATAAATGAGCAGAAAAAAATACACACACACATACACACACACACGCACGCACGCATGCACACGCGCTCACGCACACACACACACACACACAAGAAAAAGAAACATAAAGATATAAGAGCATCTACCTGGGGACAGCAGTGCATGCAATCCCTTGAGCAGGAAGGAACTGGTCAGTCACACAAAAGGTCAAAGATATGTGAGGAGCTCAGTTTTCAAATTGGGTTCACATGAGTAAAAAGAGGATCCTGCCTTTTTGAGCCAAGCCTCTGAGTTCTTCACCCTCTCAAGGCTGTCTGCTGCTGGCCCAGGCATACAGGTCACCAGCCAGGAGTGCTTCTCCACACTGTCTGCCCAAGGAAGGAGTGTTATGACCTCTGCAAAAAACACCAGGACAAACTATAAGCATTCTATCTAACCATGTTCTGAGTCTGGAGAAAGCAGGTGAAGGAGTCAGGAGACAAAGGTGGCCTAATTACTCATGCTTAACTTCACCTGGCGTATTCTCCAACCACATCTTCAAATACACCATCCACAGAAGACTTGGGTGTTACTTCCCAAGTCTCCGAGAAGCTAAGTCATATATAGTTCAGAAATCAGAAATGCTGGAATTACTGGGACATTCCATGGTTTGCGGGATGATTTGATAATATGTTTGAAAATGAGTCTGGCCTGAAAAACCAGGAGCTATGTTTGTTCAAAGAGATCACACACAGAGATAGCCCTTCCTGCACGGGAATTTGTCACGGAGACTGGCCTCAAGGAACCATTGACTCTGAACAAAAGATAAGAGCTTGCATGAGATTTTCTAGTAATAGAGACCAGATCTACTTCTCTGTAGAGTATGTACCTGCAGCATGCAACTCTTCACAATTACTCTATGTAATAAGTATCTGTTGAGTATTTTAAAAATAGACTGTAATTGTTCTTAGTATTGTGAAATCACATCACCATAAAGTTCTGACCTATTGGCAAAAATGCCACACCTCTCATGGAATTACATGAAAAAGATTTTTTAAAGGATTAACTGTTTTCATATTTGAGCATTGGGATGGCTTAATCCTCCATTTGACTTGATTTTTAAGTTAGGTGGCTTCCTTAGTGACAATAATAAATGAATTTTTTTCTGATTACAAAGTAACTCAAATTTCAGTCTCTTTAATAGGTGGCACTGAGAAAATTGAACTGGTACATGCAAAAAAAATGAAACTAGACCATCAACTTATACCATATACAAGAACAAACTCAAAATGGATTAAAGACTTAAATGTAAATTAAGACCAAAACAAACAAACAAACAAAACAAACAAACAAACAAAAAAATCAGGTCACAAATAAAATAAATGGAAACAAGCAAACTACTGGGTACAGAGTTCAAAACAATGATTATAAGATTGCTCAAGGATCTTAATGAGAGCTTCAAGGGACTTAGTGAGATTTACAAGAACCTTAGTGAGAATTTCAAGGACCAGTCATAAATTAAGCATATACTAACTGAAATAAAGAATAATTTACAGAGATTCAACAGTAGAATAGAGGATTCCAAGAATCAAATTAAAGTTTTAAAATATGAGGATGCAGAAAACACCTAATCAGAAGAGCAAAAAGAAAAGAGAATCCAAAAAAATATGAAGATATTGTAAGGAGCCTCTGAGACAACTTCAAGCGTACCAACATTCACATTATGGGGGTGCCAGAAGAAGAGAGAGAACAAGATAGTGAAAACATATTTGAAGAAATAATGACAGAAAACTCCCTCTACCTGGTGAAAGAAATAGACTTACAAGTCCTGAAAGTGCAGAGAGTCCCAAACAAGAGGAGCCCAAAGAAGCCCACACCAAGACACATCATAATTAAAATGCTAACTGTTAAAGACAAAGAGAGAATCTTAAAAGCAGCAAGAGCAGTTAGTTACCTACAAGGGAGCGCCCATACAACTCTCAGTTGATTTGTTAAGAGAAACTTTGCAGGCCAGAAGGGAGTGGCAAGAAATATTCTAAGTGATGAATAGCAAGGACCTACAACCAAAATTGCTCTATCCAGCAAAGCTATCATTTAAAATTGAAGGTCAGATAAAGAGCTTCACAGACAAGGAAAAGCTAAAGGAGTTCATCACCGCCAAACCAGTATTACACGAAATGATGAAGGGTATTCTTTAAGAAGAGGAAGAAGAAGAAGGAAAAAAAAGATAATATGAACAAGAAAATGGCAATAAAGAAATGACTGATGAATCTCAGAGGGAAGGGGGGTAAGGGGGGTGGAGGCTTGGTGGTGATGGCCAGAAGGAGGGAGGGAGGAGGCTTGGTGGAGGTTGGCAAAGAGAAGGAAATGAGGACATCTGTAATAATGTCAACAATAAAAATAAAGTTAAAAAATAAATTAAATCAGTTATACATTTCAATGAACAGTATTACCAAAAAATTTAAAAAGGCTTAGAGAAGACTTGCCATTTATAAAAACAATAAATAAAAAAATGAATAAGATTAAAATAAACAAAAAGCAGTTAATGTGTCAATAAGAATAGATTTCAAAAAGCATAATACTGAGTGCAAAAAGCAAATAGTAAAAATATATTTCTGTATGCATTATGCAAATTACATGCAACATTTTATAGAATTTTAAAGCACAAAAAGACAAAGTGATTCAAATTTAACATAATACAAAAGCCCCAAAATAGAAAGTGAATAATACTAAAAAAAAAAAAAAAAATCACCACCCACAGGTAACTAACTACCTTCCAGCCTTTTTTCTTTTATGTGTGTGTTTCTATTGTATGTGTCTATATGTGTGTGTGTGTTTTGTGTTCTTGATAACTTGCTTCTGTCTCTTTTTTAAAAAACTAAAAACATTTTAAAAAATGGTTTTATTGATTTTAGAGAGAGAAGGGAGAGGGAGAGAAAAATAGAAAATCCATGAAAGAGAAACATCAACACTGGTTGGCTGCCTCCTGCATGCCCCTGCTGGGGATCGAGCTCCAAACCCAGGCATGTGCCCTGACTGGGAATGGAAGGGATGACCTCTTGGTGCATGGGTCAATGCTCAATCACTGAGCCACACCAGCTAAGCAAAACTTGCTTCTCTGTCTCTTGATCAGTATTCATACCATTTACTTAGATTCCAGACCCAAACCATGAGTCCCATATGGTTCTTTTCTTCAATCTGAAAAATTCTGGGTGCAGCCTCAGCAACAACTTTCTGCATCAATTCTAGGTTATTGATCACTTTATTCATTAATACCCTGCTCATTTTAGCCTCTAACTGTTAGAAACTTCTCTTTTTGTGCAATCTTCACATGCTGATTCTTCCTTTAACTGTTGAGAAGAATGGGGTGGAGATTAACTTTGTTTGAGAGGTGGCCCTGGCCCGCTGGGTCATTTGTCTAAAATATTTGCCTCTGATTCCCTAGACATTTCCCCCCCATTTCTTCACAAACACTTATCCTTTTCTTCTGTCCCTTACCACCACTCTCCTTCCATTTCTTCACATCCTGTCCTCTGTCACACTGTTTTTGCCATTTCCTTTGTACTTTCAAAATCAGTGTGTTGTTTGTCTTGTCAAAATCTTAACTGCTTCCTATTCTGTCTTCCTCCTAGTTATTTATAAAGTTTCATTCACTTTGACACACAAAAATTCTTACTTAGCCAAAAACTTTCCCCATATATTCCCATCCTCACTGTACCAAAATCATCAGATTCATTCTTTCAATCTACAAAAAGCAGATTCTGCAAGTTTTGTGACTCAGACAAATGCACTGAAAGGTACATAGATGTAGATGCACAGAAAACAAGAAAATCTAAAAAACAACAACGCCAAAGCCATCTCACAAACTCTCAGGCAATCATACTCATGTCCTTCATGTTTTCACCTCTTGGTAAATTCAGCCCATAATATGTTTCTTCTTCATTTGTGGAGTAAGTGGAGTCATCCCTTGGGTATAGCCATCGCCTCTGCCCTCTATTTCCTAAACACATCCTCCCTCAAGTTTTGACTTTTAAATGTTTCTCCTCATACATTAAATGACCAACCTAAAAATGAACCCTGTTTGTTTCCTTTTTAAGACACCTTCTTTCCCTTCTTGACTGTCAATAACACCCCCCTGCTTCCCAAACTCAGGGGCTTGTATTCATCTATTATTTCTCCATTTCCTCCTTGAGCTACATTCATTCCCATGGGACCTTTGCTCCACTTCCTGAACAGAAATCTTACAAACAGAGTGCTTTCTTTCTCACTTCCACTCTGACTTTAGTTTAGGCTGAAATAATTTCCTGCTCAACCTGCATACAACCCTGATTTCCTACCCTCCTAAGGCTCCTGCTTATCTCTTCTCATTCCCTAGGAATCTAACATTTTACTACCAAATATTTTATTTTCTCAGCTTCTCCCCCATAGTCCCTAACCCTTCAGATGCACTTCATTCATCTGTGTTTTTCCTCTTAGATTTCCAGGCTGATTTTTCATTTTCAATATAAAAATATTTGATGCCGTTTGCTTGACCCTATTTTTTCTTTCATCTTCTGCCACTCACTAACTTTCATTCCTGCCCTGCCATTAGCTACTGGCTTTTATAGACACCCAATTACAGCCTCCTTTACCTTCCAGGTTTATTTCATTTAGCACAGCGGACTTAGAGCTTGAGCACTGTGTTATACATAGCCCATGTACTGTATTCCCTTCCAGAACAGTTTGGTTACACAAGGATGTATTATATTTTATCAGATCACAAATGATTTCTAAACACTTCTTGGTTTGAAACCCAACAAGCATGCACATGCTATCACTGTTACTATTTCTTTAAGAACATTTAATGACCTTGCACAGGAAATGAGAAGTAGGACAATCCTGGAATAGCCGTGAGGAAATGTTGTGTTGTAGAAACTGCTGTGAGGATAACATGAGACATTTTCTAAGACCCAGGTAAAAGCAGAAGCAAGAGAAAGGCTGTTTTAGCTGCTTCCAAAGGAGTTTTCATGCACTGAAAACTGTGAGAGTATCCCCATGGCTCACTTTGGAGAAGTTACTTGAGACCTAGGGACCTATTTGTTTAACTTTGGTGGAGTTATATTGGTGCCTAACATAAGCACAAGGACAGTGGACCCAGCATTCTGTTCTCTGAAATCTTTCCCTTGGTCCTGGATGCCTCCTCTGTGGTGTTTGCAATAATTCTTTAGCTATGAAGACCCTTATCTCCTTCAGTCTAACTTAAACCCATTCATCCATAATATTCAATATGGTGCATTAACATTCTCCCTTTGTTTTCAACTCTTAAATATCACCATTGGAGTTTTTCAGTACCAAAAAAGTCTTAAAATGGCAGATGCTGTACAACTGTCATGACTTAATCTGTACTCAACTTAAATGTCACTTGCTGGAAGAGTAATTTATCATCTTAATGTTGCCCCAAGTTGGCCCCTCAGATCACTCCTGGGGATTCTGTCACAATTGCTCACACTGTTTCACCTCTTAGATTTTAATATGTATTAGCAAAATATAAATGAGATTTTCCATTGAGGTAATTTTATTTTATTTATTTTAATTTTTTAAAATATATTTTATTGATTTTTTACAGAGAGGAAGGGAGAGGGATAGAAAGCTAGAAACATCGATGAGAGAGAAACATCGACCAGCTGCCTCCTGCACATCCCCCACTGGGGATGTGCCCGCAACCAATGTACATGCCCTTGACCGGAATCGAACCTGGGACCTTTCAGTCCACAGACCGATGCTCTATCCACTGAGCCAAACCGGTTTCGGCCCATTGAGGTAATTTTAATTTCTTCCAAAAGATAAGAGGGAAGAGGCATGACACTTTGCTAGCTACAGCTTTAGCACTCTGATGGAAGAAGGCAAGCTCACTCTTTATCACTTTACAAATAAAAAGATCTGAACTAATTAGTAGTTATTAGGAAGCCAATTAGAAATACATTTTATTTCTCCACGTGGTATAAGTGAAATATATCAAAGTTGATTGTGGACTGAGTTGTTCTTTACAGCACTAACACAGAAGTGCAGTTCAGGGCCTGGAGAGCACTATCTAGAGAGGGGGTGTTTTCACCCAATAGGTCTGGGAGCATGGCTTTCTCTTTTTTTGGATGCTATCTAGACCCAATGCTATGCAAATGCCAAGTCTACTTCAGTTATCTACATGCTTTGGACAATGAATATCCTTTCCTAATTTTGAACTAACATCCCTAGTATTCCAACAGGACACTCTTCTACAGTATTGTCTCTTTATTTTCATTTTCTTCATTTTCAACCTTGTACATCATGGATTTTTTTAATTGATTTTAGACACCAATTGTTATACATATATGTCATCTATTTTTGAGAACCTCTGCCTTTTTTGACAATTCTCTTATTCAGTTATAAAGAGGTGCATAGAGTTGATATATTTCCCCACTCCTTTAACGACTCTATCTTGTACTGACCTTAAGTGTATTCCTGGTTTCTTTCCCTAAGGGATCCTTTGCCAATTAGCTGATGAATGCAAAATATTAAGATCCATATTCAGATCTATATTGCTCTACAGATTTCCCATTCAATCAGTTATTAGAATGTTAATGACTTTAAAAATGTATTACATATCATGTGCATGTAGATATCTATCTGTCCATTCATTCAGCCATCCATCCATATTTATCTTTCACTATCTGCTTATCTATCTATCTGTCTACTTACCCATCTGTCTTGTTCAAACTGTACATATATATCTATATGTACAAACTTCAATAGCAGCCTGTATACTTATATGGCTTAAGAGGTTGGGAAGGAGATGGCTTTTCCTATCACATGCCTTCTTTTGATCAATACATAAGTAAGCCATTTCTGGCTCTGCACTCATAACCTGGATCTCTATGCACTTATGTTAGACTAAATGCTTCTTGCTAGCCAGCACAATGTCCATTTTGAAATGGCTATCATAAGCTCAGGAACCTCCATGTGGACAAAAGATATTTGCAAATTATCAAAAATACTTACTCAGGAACTCATTTCTGTCCTACAGTTACTGCTGAGCTGACAAAGCCATCTGCTAGCCTTTCTTTTATTGTACAGTTTGGAATCTCCCGTGTGTCATTCTGGAAGCTGCCACTGCTACTCCCTAAATTGCTTTCTGCTGCTCATATTCTTTATTGCCTTTGTTTTATTTTAGACTCTTACATTGTTCTCATTCTTCATCTGCCTTTGAGCTTAAAGAAAATTGGCCCAGTTGTATGGGTCACCTTTTATGGTTATTCAAAATTAAATAAAAGCTTTAGCACAGAAAGGTATATAAAGACATTTCTTATTTTATCCTGTAATAGTAATGCTTTTTTTTGGGGGGGGTAGGAACAGATTTTCAAGGTTTGTGACTTTAAACAACAATGCTAAAGAAGTTCTATTACCAGTAAAGTACAAAATAAACAGACATGCACAGAAAGGGCACATTTCTTTCGCCCCCAATATTGCCTTCAATGTGCAGGCTATCTGGTTGACATTTACGCTGGTATTTTCTTCTTTTTTCCCCATAAGATTGGCTTCCTCCTCTCTTATGCCTATCCTCTCGGTATCAATTTGTTGTAAGTAGAAATCCATCATGTATTTCTTCTTATATCAGGTGCCAAGTAATATCCAGGGCCACACCTGTCCCTAAAATCAACACTTCCTTTTCATTCCAGGACATTGAGATAAAAGCATATTATCTCCCTTTTCATAGATTGTCATTGCAGATAATCAAGATTTTGTATCCATCTTATGTTGATTAATGAGCCTTTGATTTTTGAAGTAAAATGTTGGGACTAGATTTTTTAGTCATTCCTGATCCAGGGATATTTCCAGTATTCCCTTATTTTCAAAACCCTTTTTAATGTGAACACCGAAATGCTCAATGAGAAAGTCCCCAATTTTACATCATTCTTCCATATTATACATCCTTTTTTATTTTATTCCCAGCCAAGTTCTTGCTGTTATATGGTTCACTGATGCTCCATTCTCCATACATATCTCCAGGTCCATCCTCAGCTCTGCCTAACTCCTGGAGGCCTGTTCTATTCTCTCCAATGCAAAAATGATTGACTGCTCAAGGCTTCAAGAAATATATGTAAGTGTGATGCCAGTTCTCTCCCCACTTTCCTGGGTATGGTGATTGGAAAGCTGTTCCAGGTGTTGTTCACCAGCTGCTCTTGGATGCGGTTGGATCACTCAGACCCAAGTTGCTTTTGCTATGGGGATCAGCATTAGCTCCTGGCACTTGCATTTACAGTTTTTTTTCTGAAAGCACAGGTGGATTGTCAAAGGCCACGTGATCCCCTGGGAACTAGGACCATTGGTGTACTATCATTTTCTAAGTAACTAAAATACATTTCTGACAAAATGTATAGGACATGATTTAAACTCCCCCAGTTATAGTTTTAATATATATAAATCATTTGCCACAACCTTCACGGTGGGTTCAGGATGACTTGCAGGAGGGCTGACAACAATGAATACACTATACAAGAAATATGAATTTTGAAGGCATTGGGGGGTCAGGTGGAAACCTCTTTCTTTAAGAGGAACATTGAGACTGGTCCTGTCTGCTTTTATATACTTTAAATACATATTTTCCCTTTAGCAATGCATACATGCAGATCAAAGGTAAAGTTTGGTATACAATGTAAAGATTATCATGTCAGGAAATCGCCTGGAGCCATCACAATCACAGCAGGAGCAAACTTGTGCTGATATTCCTCGGTGCTGAATATCAAAATCCATTGACCTTCCAATGTCTCTTTTGAACTTCCATGCAAATGTTTCTTATGCTTTGGCCTCCAGCAATCATTCATATATGTTAATATATTTTTACAATATTTGATGGATGATGCACACTTTTTAGAATTTGTCAATCCTGAGAAAGCGAGGTTATGTCTCAGAGAGATCCGTTTTAGTTGTTCCTCCTCTCTCTAGTTCCTCTCTCAAATGCTGTTCTTTTCTGACTGGTCAACAGAAGTAAACACAGATTTCCTTGCCACATGAGGTCATAAAACACCAGTTCCCTACGGGTGCCATTGGGCTTGGGGCTCACACTTGTAATATGTTGATCTAAGCAAATCCTACCTTATAATAGACAAATATGCAAATTGACCGCACCTTCGCTACGCCCAAGCCACGCCCACCAACCAAGCCATGCCCACCAATCAATCAGGATGAGTATGCAAATTACCCCAACAAAGATGGTGGCTAATTTGCATATCAAGACAGCCTAGAAAGAAGCCAAGAGATGCTGAAGGGAACAAAGCTGCAGAGAAGCAAGCAAGCCGGGGGGAGGAGAAGGGAGGAGCGGAGGCGGGACCGGGGCAGAAGGAAGGGGAGTGGGGCAGGCTGGCAGGCGGGCTGGCGGAGAAGGCAGGCCAGGGGACAAGGGAGGAGCGGAGGCGGGGCAGGGTAGAGTGCAGCATGAAACCCTATTGCAGGATTTTTCCTGCAACGGGAATGCTAGTTATTAATAATAAAATATTCTCTGAATACACACAGTTTTGGTATGCAGCTATGCAATCTACTTGTAGATATTTTCCCCTGCCTTCCCAGAAAATGATTTTAGAACAAACATTTAGTCCAGCTTCTCTTTGTCATACATACCCACAATTTTACCCCCATATCAGTAATCTGCAACAAAGCCTTGCTTCTGTCCAACCAACTGTGTCACCTCTCAAATACAATCACTCAATAACTTGCTAACAGCTTTCAGTGTTGGCTTACTTATCAGCATTGCGCCAAGTCAAAACTCATCTTACCCTCCAGAGTAACTAAAAAACTGTTCCATTGCTAAAGTTTACTCTATACACTCTCAATTCTACAATCTGAATCACAACTAAAATGTTTGTGATTCATGGCCAGAGTCTTAATAATGAAAGTTCCTGCGACTGATGCACCAGTCTGGGCAATCAATGACTTCTTGGAATCTCAATCTGAGGATGAATCTGCTTTCAACTGTTTTGTGGTTTGCCCTCTTCCTTCTCATTGACTCCTCACAGGTCTGCTTTTTCTTCAGTCAGCCAGTTTCTCCATATGAAACCTTAGAGTAATTAACTGATAAATTCTACCCATGCCAGAAGCTTCTAAATGTTTTCCCATCCTTGATAGTTCTCCTTCTTTATCCTTCAAGCAGCAATTCTCTCATGAGGTCATACATCTCTTTCCTGGCTTAACTAGCTAATTCACCCATTCTATTGGTCAGTTGTCTTTCCTGATATTCCTTACAAACCCTGATTTTATCTGTGGTTCTCACAACCTCCTTACCTTCCACCCCCATCACTCTCTGTAGAGGTGTCTCTCTCCCTCCCTCTTCCTTATAGAGAGTGGCTATCTAGGCTTACCTCATGCATCTTTCAGATTGTTAGCAACTTGCACAGAATCTCAATTTCATGACAATTTTTTTTTGGGGGGGGGAGATATTTCTCATTGATAAAAAACTATCTCTTCTAGAGTAGACAAACTAAAAAATAGTAAATTTGGGTGAAAAATATTCAGAACAAAACAGCAAACATCCTGTAATCATGACTTCAAATTACAATGGAAAATGCATCTGTGAACTGAAAGCTACTAATCATCTTAACTTTAAGTGGATAGGCCAACAAGCACTCTAGCCATGTTTCCACCTTCACCCTCACAGATGCTAGAATCTTCTGGGTAGAAAGCACTGGGCTATTGGAATTTCTTCTTTAACTCTACTTCTCTCCTTACCAATCTTTACATTCTTTAAGTGAGAGTGGGAAATAATTTATGCCTCTCTAGAACATTAGGGGCACCTTATAGATAAGAGGAGAAAGCAGCAAAGTATCAATCAGACCACCTCTCTAAGTCTCCAATGTTTCCTGTGTCAAATGAATGATAATTTCATGGAGATTAATCAAAACTCAATAAATTAAACTCTATATAAATTCTCCCCAAAAGCTGCCTTCTTTCTCATTATCCTACTTTTTCCCCCATATGGTACTGCCATTCTTATTTGCTAAGAACTTTGCATTAGTCATCCCTGATATCCAGTCTGTCACTGCTTTTTAGAGTCTCTCCTATTTAAAACACACACACACAAAAAAAAAAAAACCCACAAAAACAAACACAAAAAAAACAACAACAAAAGAACTATTTCATCCTTTGCCATCTTACTCTGAATTCACCACACTCACCTGATAAAGGGGAACACTGCACCTAGTGTTTCGTTCCTCCTGCATGTATTGCTTGGATCATCAGATTAAACACCCATTCCTGCTCTCATAACACCCTCTCTTGCTCAAGGATGCATTGTACCTTCATTTTACCTATTATACCAAAATCAAACACTCTTTCTGAATTCAAAGGTGTACACTAGTTGGTCCCACCTGGCCTGATTTCCATCAGTCTTTGCTTTCTGTTTTTCAAGGTTATTTTGTTAATACATATATCAAGGTGTGTGATTATTCTGCCACCCATTAATATTTCTATCTCCAATTCTAATTTGTCTGATTAATATTACCAAACTAAATATTTTTTGGTATTTGTATTGCATATCTTTTCACTTCTCTTCATTTTTAATCTTGTAAGCAACATATACTGTGTTATTCTCAGTCTCTTAATAGGCCTCAGAAACTCCACACTGAGGGGTAAGGCTTTTTCTAATAGGGTGGGTCAACTGTCTCCCCCCCCCCCCCCAGGCAAAGCTGCCTGTATAGCAAATGTTTGCCTGAGAAACACGATCTCCACAGCATGAAGGCATGACTCAACAAAGGAAACCAGGATGTCTGCCTTCTGAGCTCTAATCCCAGAGCCCTGGATCCTGGCTTCTGCTCACACAGCTCCATTCCACTCTGCCCTGCCTTTGCCAGAGTACAAGCTAAGTGGCTTCACACAGAATTTTGTTTATTAGCCCTTTAAGAGGGTGCCTAAATTTCCAGCTGTCTCCCTGACCAACAGCAACCCTGTTGCTTTTCACAGTCAGATGGTATGTGGGTACCCTTCTCAGTTCTGGTGCTCTCTGATAGGGGGCCCCACCTAGGGATTAGATCCCAGAGTTTTTAGTGGAAATTCCCCAAAATTAAGATATCGCTCCAGAAATTCAGCTGCTTTCTGTGGGAGTTAGGCCAGCCATTTCGTGCCTCTGCCTCTCCTTCCAGTCTCCAGTCATCTTCTTTTTCTGTCCTTGGTTACCAGGGTTCTCCCCAGCAAGCCTTTCTTGAATTATTCAGGAATTTTTTCTGTATTTTAGTTGTAATTCCAGTTTGGTCCTGGGAACATGTTTGTGCAGCACCCACTTACACCACTGCCATTTTTAATCCCCCCTCAACTTCAAACTTTTAGAATTGGTTCTTTTCCATAGCCATATATTATACTTTTATTTCTACCTTTTTTTTTTTTGTAAATTCTATTTTATGTCGTATGCCTTCATTTATTTCCTTAAGTACCCTAAATAGAAGGATTTGTCTATGCTCATTTTTTTTCTGATTGCTTTTCTATCTACTCCCTTTCTTAGCATTAATTTTCTCCATGTGATTTCAAATTTTGTTTTGCTAGTTCATTTTGTTTCATTGATTTCCCCCCCTCTTTTTCTCTCTTGTTTTTCCTCACATCCTCACCCTTTCTGGTTCAACAATTTTGCAGCTGCCAAATTAGTCTCAGGGTTATAATATATAAGTACAGAATCAGACATTGTAATGGTCATTTGGAACCTTGGGACCTTTGGGAAGAGAGTCTCACAGATGGAGTGACACAACCTGTGAGTAGATGGTCCACTTTCTACTCTTGAGACTGTGCCTCTATTCTTTACCTCCCTGGGTTTCCAACTGCTAAAATCTGTAGCCCCCAGGAAGCAATTGATAATAATTATTTATAACACTCTTTTGAGAACATAGAGAGTCCCACCTCAGAACCAGTCTCTGTTCTCCTTCTCATGTAATTATTTTGTCTTTTATCTGTAGGCACTTAACTCCCAGCTACCATTGCCTGCTGGTCAGCCTGGACTCCATCCCACCCATAGCTTTTATCCTGCTTACCACTTTTTATTTTTTGTTTTATTTATGTCTATGGATGTGTTTAATAGTACTTAGCTTAGCTATTGTAATTTCCTCTTTTAATATTAAAAGTTATTTGTGTTTGAAACAGATGAGAAAAGTGTTAAAGCTCTACCTACCTATACTAGTTTGACCGCAGCCCAACTTTACTTCCAACTACCTGCAAAAATAAGGCTTGTGGTTCAGTTAGGAAGCTAAGTGCCTTTGCCCATAATGTATTCTATATTGGAAAGTCCTCTTTTGGACTTTAGTCCTTTAAGCCTTAGCCCAACTCTGTCCTCCCTGGCAAAACCTTCACCAAATGATCAAACCCTCAATTATTTGGTTCTCCTTTGAATTGTCCAAGTACTGTGGACCCCCAGCAAATGAAAATTTAATATTCATTGTTTAGTCATTCTACCAACTATTTAGGATATCTACAGTTTACAGGAACTTGTGACTTGGTTGAAGCATTACTAAACTAGCTAGTAAAACTAAATGAGCCCTAATAATGATTTTATTGTGCTTTATTTATCACTTAGTTACCACCAAAATGTGACCAAAATTTTTCCTTCTTTTGCATATAGATAAGTTCATAAGTATTGCTATTACATTTCTCTACACATAATACAGTATTCTATTTTAGTTGTAAGATTAATTTTAATAATGTCATATAGTTTTAGTTCTCTACTTATATAGCTTTTTTTAATGCTCATCTGAGGATATGTTTCTGTTGATTTTTAGAGAGAGAGGAAAGGAAAGAGAGGGGGAAAGAGAGGAAGATAAGAGATAAACACCAATTTGTTGCCTCCTGTATGCACCTTGATGTGGATCAAAACCTAGGTATGTGCCTTGACTAGGAATAGAACACTCAACATTTTGGTGTATAGAACGAAGCTCCAACCACCGAGCCAACCAGCCAAGGCTGTACTTATATAGTTTTAAGTTTCAAATAAGAATGCTTTATTTTTCAATTATAATTTATTGAACTATAGAATCTGGAGAAAATACATTTGAAATACATGTTCAAAAAATCACTGTTGAGTCTACTCATAAAATGATCATTCAGTAACCATAGCTTAGCTTCTAATTTTACTTAATAGTTTCACTCACATTTCAGTCCTTTTAGATGGGATGATAAACTCCTTGATGGCAGAGAATGTTCTGCAAGGCATTGAAGACAGGGACCCAGCTCCATGTATCAGTGCAGACCAAGCACAAGGTTTGGCCCACAGAAAAGCTAAATAAATGTTTTGTTTGTTTGTTTTGCTCCAGTGCTCAATCAATTCATTTTTATTTTCTTCAATCTTATCTATAGTAAAGGTTGTGCAGCATCCTTATGCCTATTATTTGTGGATGGCTATAAACTAAAGGCAGCAGTTAAATCTTAGGACACAGAGACCAAGATGATATTATGAACCACTAGTCCTTCAGGGCCAGGGTTTTGTCTTCTACTTATTTTTATATCTCCCTGAGTGTCTAATATGGTAATGCATACTGACTTACCAGTAGGTGCTCAACAAATTCTGGTTGCATCAGTGCCATTTTCAGAGACAATTATATAGTGAATTTGAGAACTGAAATAGCTCCCTGAAGAAGACAGCCTCAAATGGGCTTGGGAAAACCCTGGCATCAGGGTGATAGTTTATTATTAGGTGTTGGACTTTGAGATGCACTACTTCTTGCCAATTGAAATAGCTGCATGACAAGCCCATTTCTAGTGTTAAAATTAAATTCCCCATCTCTAAGTGTCCCTTTCCCCCGGTCCCCCCAGGCCTGATGTTGTGGCAGCCTAATGCAAAACAAGGGTAAGGCTTAGTCTTTGTCTTATTTGTGATTAGGTGTTCGTTTGTTTGTTTGTTTTTGATATTTTTTAACATTAGCATTTTATTTGCCTTTCTGAACTTTGATGTTGGACACATATTTTATTTATCTGAATTTTAAAATACTATCATCTTTTGTGAGAAAAGAGTGTTGTTTGTGTGTGTGTGTGTGTGTGTATGTGTGTGTGTGTGTGTGTGTTCTCCTTGGAGAACTATTCCTTGTTTTATTAGTAATTAATGTGCCAGAGAAAAATTTGAATGAGATCTGTTGTGATTGTCTGAAGGACACATGCAGATTGGAATTCATCCTTCAGTAAATTTTCCTAAATTTGAGAAAATTTCACCATCCTCACTGTATCAAGGCTTTTGTCTTTGCATGCTGTGGTAGGCTATTGAATAACAGCTCCCAAAGATATTCAGATCCTCATTCCCAGAATCTATGAATATTACCTTATGTGACAAAAGGGACTTTGCAGATGTGATCAAGTATTTTGAGATGAGGGGATTATTTTGCATTATCACAGTTGGCCCAATTAAAAACAAACATACTTATAAGAGAAAGTAGAGTGAGATTTGGCTACAGAAGAGGAAAAGGTGATGTGATGATGGAAACAGACTGAAGTGATGAGTTTTGAAGATGGAAGACCAGTCCATAAGCCAAGGCATGCAAGCAGCCACCAGAAGCGAAAAATGGCAAGGAAAGAGGTTCTCTCCACTCTGAGCCTTCAGAACTTGCCCGCCCTACCTACACCTTGATTTTAGCCTGATGAAAGTGGGCTCTAATTTCCAGAATTGTAAGAGAAAAAAACTGTGTTGTTTTAGGTCACTGAGTCTATGGCAACTTCTTATGGCAGCAATAGGAAACTAATATACATGCCATGTACTATAAGTATCCAACCCATTTATAAAATGCCACAGAACATTAGAAGCCCTCATTTAAGTAGGGCTTTAATGAACATGTAGTCCAGCAGCCCAAGGGATGTTTGCATACCCATTGTGATGTTCATGGCAGTGATCACTGCATGGAGAGGGAATGGTCCATTTCTCCTCCGACAGCTTGATTCAGAGAGCATAAAACATGTTACAAAATAGTTTTTCCCAAAAGAACCTTGATACAATGGAAAGAGAAAGTTAGACAGATAGGTCTGAATCTTGAATGCACTTGAGGCCCCTCAGCTGCATATTGAGGATAAAAAGATGTACCTTACAGTGTTGTTGAGAGGATTAGAAATCCCAGCCTAATACCTGGCATTGACTAATTACTCACCAATAAATAAATCCTACCTAATAATAAACAAATATGCAAATTGACCGTACCTTTGCTATGCCCATGATTGGCCAGGAGGCGCGGGGGGGCGGGACTCGGGGTGGCCAGGGTAGCTGATTGGGCTGGCGGGACACTGAGCTGCGTCGCCAGCAGCGGCACGAGCTCAGCATCTGCGCCATGGCTGTGCTGCGGCACAGAAGGGGCCTCTGGGGCAGCGAGCTGACGTCCTGCGGTGCGGACCATCAAAAGCGGGGGAGCTGAGTGCCTGCTGCAATCGAAAGCAAAAGTGTGGGAGCTGGGTGCCAGTCCGCTCAGGCAGCAGGCCTTTCAGAAGCCTCTGGAGCCTGGTGCACCAGCGGACAGGCACCCAGCTCCCCGTGATCGAAAGGAAAAGCATGTAGGGGACCCTACACGTGCATGATTCAATCATGCACTGGGCCTCTAGTAAATAAATAAATGGTAGCATAATTTCTTTGTGAACAGATCAATTTTTTTCTAAAATTTTACCCAATTGGACAGTCTATACCTCATGGCCATATAGTAAAAGTCTAATACCTCCCCTGATATGGAAAACCTTCCAATATCCTATCTAATAATAGAGTAAAATGTAAATTACCATCACTCCACTACGCCCATGATTGGGCGGTGGGAGGCTGGGGGGCGGGACTCGGGGTGGCCTATCCAGCCATTGAGAAGCACGGATCCGCTGCCACTGAGGGGGGCGGGACTCCCGCCCCCTGCGACTCTCAACGGCCAGATCGAGGCCAGATCCGCGGCCGCTGAGGGGGCCTGCGCGGACACCCAGCTGCGCCTCTCAACGGCAGGGTAGCCAGGTGTCCGCGGCAGCCCCCCTCAGCGGCCTTTGAGAGGCGCAGGGGGTGGGAGTCCCGCCCCCTGCGCCTCTCAACAGCAGGGTAGCCCCCCTCAGCGGCCACGGACCATCAAAAGTGTGGGAGCTGGGTGCCTGTCCGCTCAGGCACCCAGCTCCCCGCGATCAAAAGCAAAAGTGTGGCAGCTGGATGCCTTTCCGCTCAAGCACCAGCGATCGAAAGTGAAAGCGTGGCAGCTGGATGCCTGTCCGCTCAGACACCAGGCCTTTCAGAAGCCTCCGCCGCGCTGGAGGCTTCTGAAAGGCCTGGTGCACCAGCAGACAGGCACCCAGCTCCCCGCGATCAAAAGCAAAAGCGTGGCAGCTGGATGCCTTTCCGCTCAGACACCAGGCCTTTCAGAAGCCTCCGCCGCGCTGGAGGCTTCTGAAAGGCCTGGTGCACTAGCGGACAGGCACCCAGCTCCCCGTGATCAAAAGCAAAAGCGTGTAGGGGACCCTACACGTGCATGATTCAATCATGCACTGGGCCTCTAGTTTAAAAATAACAGTGTTACCTGTGAGATTCCACTTATCCAGCAAAGTCTTCCCAGATTCCTCAGCTGTAGCTCATATGATACTTTAAAGTTCCTTCACTATTTTCCAACCTCAAACTCTATCCCAGCCTTAGTGTAGAAATAAGACAAATGGATGAGGTCAGGATCTGTTTGAGGGGTTCATAGCCCCTGTGAATGGGGAGATCAAGATAGTGAGTCTATGCATGAACTAATGATGGTAGATTATCACAAACTCATGATTGGTTGCATGCAATCAGTCCAGAGTTGGGCATTTGTAGATGGTGCAGAGTGAAGAGGAAAGCAAAGGAAACTTGGATGATATGAATGAGTCTGGGTGGATGGGGTGGGAGAGATAGGGTGGTCAGAGAAGGCCTTTTAGAAGAGGTAATATGTAAGCTGAAATATGAGTAATGAGCAGAAACACATCAGCCAGTCAATGATCTTAGGAATGGGTAGATAGCTAAGGCACTGAGACAAGAAGAGATAGGTATGCTAAAGCATGAGAAATATAAGAGCAAGTCATGGTGGCTAATGGGTGGGGAAAGGGCATTTGAGAGATTGGTGAGCTCAAAGGAATCGTAAGGGTCTTGGAAGACCATTAGGAGGGATTTTGGAATCTGATTTTTTAAAAATATTTTTTTTATTGATTTCAGAGAGGAAGGAAGAGGGAGAGAGAGAGAAAAACATCATTGACCAGAATCGAACCTGGGACCCTTCAGTCCACAGGCCGATGCTCTATCAACCGAACCAAACTGGCTAGGGCTGATTTTGTTTTTTAACCCTCACCCGAGGTTATGTGTTTTTTTTATTGATTTGAGAGAGAGAAACATTGATATGAGAGAGAAATATCAAACAATTGCCTCCCATACACACCCTGATCAGGGATCCAACTGGCAATCTTTTGGTATATAGTACTACACTCCAACCAATTGAGCCACCCAGCCAGGGCTGCAATCTGTTTTTAATAAAATGGGAAGTAATAAGAGAACATTAAGTTGGTATTTACATAATTTGATTTACATCTTTAAAAGCTCACTTCAGATTTTAAGGGAAAAATGCTGTGGTACATTTACACAATGGAATACTACTCAGACATAAAGAAAAAAATTATGTGACTCAAGAAAGTAAAGGAGGGACCTGGAGAGTATAATGCTAAGTGAAATATGACAGTCAGATAAAGACAAATATCACATGATCCCACTCATATATGGAATCTAATGAACAAAATAAGCTGATGAACAAAATAGATTCAGAGACATGGAAGTATGGAACAGACTGATGAATCTCAGAGGGAGAGGATAATAAAGGGAGATGGGAAGAGATCAACCAAAGAACTTATATGCATATATATATATATATATATATATATATATATATATATGTAACCCATGGACAAAGACAATAGTGCAGTAGGCCTGGGGAGTGGCAGTATGGAGGTGGTAAATGGGGGGAAAGGGAGGACATTTGTAATACTTTCAACAATAAAGGTAAATTTTTTAAAAAGAATTTTATACCCAGGAAAATTGTTCTTCAAGTTTAAAGGCAAGAGAGACACATGAAGGATGCAAGATTTAGGATATATACCTTTCATAAGCCCTTCTTGAAAAGTCTATGGAAACCTATATATTTTATTAACCACTATTAACCCAATACATTTAATAATGTTTTTAATCTATAGAAATATGAAACTAACTAGGAAAGAGATGTGCCAAACAGGCAATTAGGGAATAAAGAAACTGTATTAAAAACAAACAAACCAAAACAAAACAAATACCAAAACATTTTAAGTGTTAGTATTAGGTTCATTTAAATACAGAACTATATCTGGGTAACTATGGGAATCATGGATGTAGGCCAGAATGTAAATATCATAATAATACCTCACAAAAGGAAGAGAAAGGAGGGAAGAAGTATGCTAATTTATAAAGTAGAAAATCAATGATAATAAATAAGGCTTCAAGTTATGAATCACTTTTAAAACATTTTTATTTTAAGGTAAAATTACGTAGAACATTTAAGAACTAATATCTCTTTTGGTGAAAAAAAAATGTTATCTGATGTTCGCCAATTTCTCCAGTTTTATTTCAATTTGTTTTTCCTCTTAAATTTTAGTCACCTTGATGTTATTTGTATGTATAATTAGCCCTTTTCTGTTTGTATTATAAAAATATGTATACACTAGAGGCCCGGTGCATAAAATTCGTGCATGGGGGTGGTCCCCTCAGCACAGCCTGCACACTCTCCAATCCGGGACCCCTTGGGGGATGTTTGACTGCCGATTTAGTCCTGATACCCAACTGCCAGACATCCCTTTCACAATCCTGGACTGCTGGCTCCTAATTGCTCACCTGCCTGCCTGCCTGGTCACCCCTAACTGCCCCTCCTTCCACCGGCCTGATTGCCCCTCACTGCCTCTGTGTGCCAACCTGATCACCCTTAACTGCCCCCCCTGCCTGCCTGGTCGCCCCCAACTGCCCCTCCACCAGCCTGGTCACCCCTTACTGTGCCCCCTACTGACCTGGTTGCCCCCAACTGCATGCCCCCAGCTGCCTGGTTGCCCCTAACTGTGCTGGCCTGGCCACCTCTTACTGCCCCCCCCCCTGCCAGCCTGGTCGCCCCCAACTGCCTCCCCTGCCGGCCTGGTTGCCCCTCATGCCCCCCCCCCCCCCACCAGACTGGTTGCCCCACACAGCCTGCTTGTTCAGTCGTTTTGTTGTCCCTCACTAACCCCTCTGCTGGCCTGGTCGTAGGCAGCCATCTTGTGAGTGTGTGATGATCAATTCACATATTACCTCTTTATTATATAGGATGTGTACATGGTATATATCTGTCTATCATCTATTTCTATACACACTTATCTTTTTTTCTTTATTGATTCAGGTATTACATATGTGTCCTTATTCCCCATTGCCCCCCCCCCCACCCTCACCCCACTCCCATTCATGTCCTTACCCCCCTGGAGTCTGAATCCATTGGTTATGCTTATATGCGCGCATACAAGTCCTTTGGTTGATCTTTCCCTCTTATCCCCACCCTCCTCACTTATCTTGATGGCATTAATGAAGTTGGTTCTGGGTAGTAGATTGGGGGTGACTTTTATCTCTCTTATTTCCTATTTTTAATTTCTCCAATTTTGAAGTAATCATGTGCCACTTCTACAAAAACAAATTCTGTCTATATTCTAAAAACTACAGTAAATTAAAAGGAGGGGAAGAGGATAAAATTTCTAGTTTATTTTGTTTTGTAAGTGAAAGTGATATGTTACATGTCAATTTTAGGACCATGCCTTTCACTTGGTAGATGCTTAATGGAAGTTAGAAGTGATTATAAAGATTATTTCCCAGACTTCCAAGTGGAGAGTCTTCTGTCTCTTCCAACTCCTTTGCCATTAACTCTAAAGGATCCTTGGAAAAAAAATTTGCCCATCTACTAATGGAACTGTGTTATAAAGAAGGGATGGGGAGGAAGAGAAATTATACCATATTCATTATCCCTTAACTTTTTGGAAAGGACAGGAACAAAACAAAACAAAAGACAAGCATAAGCCAGACAGAGTACTTAATTTCAAAGTATCACAATGGCTGAAAATGTGCATCTCTAATATGATCTTTATAGGTACTATTTAAGCCTTCAAAATAAATTATCCAAATTTTGTTTTTTATAACCTTGTATAAGTCTGCTAGGGCTACCAAACAAAATACCATTGACTGAGGGGCGTAACCAATAGGAACTTATTTTCTCACAGTTCTGGAGGCTGGAAGTCTGGGATCAGGGTGCCAGCATGGCTGCTTTCAGGTGAGATCCCTCTTCTTGGCCTACAGATGGCTGCCCTCTCTCTGCTTGTTCAAAGGCCTTTCCTCAGAGCATGCATAAGGGGAGAGTAAGAGCTTTGGCGTCTCTTCTTTTAAGGACATAAATTCTACCAGATCAGGACTTAATTTAATCTTAGTTACATCTATAAAAATTATATACAGTCAAAGTAGGAGTTAGGGTTTCAACACATGAATTTTCAGGGAACAAAATTCAGTCCATAGCAACCCCCAACATTTTTTAAAAGTTGTATTTGTCTGTTTTGTTTTTATATATAACACTCATAAATACTAGCTTAATTAAAAAAAAAACACCATTTTATATTGAAAATAGGAGTAAGACTCTTGAATCTATACTATTGACAGAAACCTTAAAACATTTGTCATGTATTCCCTCCCTTGTCTATACCATCTTGAAGAGATGGATCACTATTTTATTTGAAGACATCTGGAATGGTGACAGAGGCTTCTTGGATAGTCAATGGAATTTAACCCACTTTTATATTTTTCTGATATCCAATCAAACTTGTCCAATTTGAGTTATAAATACAACTAATGAAATCTTCAATTCATTCTTTAGTATCTTTATCTAGCCATATTCAAAGCACTTGCATATACATCTTTTGTCTGATCACCTCAACAATCTTGAGAAGTAGAGAATTTCTAGTTCTCATTTTACACAGTAGCAAGAGGGTAAGTGACTTAACAACCATAACAAACAATTAAAAAAAAGATAGAACCAGCAATAAAATATATTGTTTTAAAAACAATTGGTTGTTTTTTTTTTCTGTCTTTTCTTTTCTGTTTTCCCATGCAATGTTTCAATTTGTTAAATAACTCATAAAAGTTTTTAATTCTACAATTAGGTAATGAGGAGGGTACTGGGAGAGAATGAAACAAGGAATCTATATATATAAAACCCTAAGTGACCATTATGACTGAATGACTGGAACAACCGGATCTACTGTTCGACCAGTCGCTATGACATGCACTGACCACCAGGTGGCAGATGCTCAACGCACGAGCTGCCCCCTGGTTGTCAGTGTGCTCCCCCAGCCAACCTACCATGGCCAGCTGGCGGTGTCGGAGTCTGGTGTCCATTCCTTCCATGCCTGACCCGGTGACCGTTGCCTCCACTCCCAACCCCACCGGGGTCTTAGGGCCCTGGGCTGGGACAGAGAACCGGGGTGGGTGGCATTGGATGCAGCCCCTTTCCTAGGGGGGGGGGGGGGGCGAGGTCCAGCTCCCTCCTTGGGGCTGGTGGCCAACCTCCTGTGCCCCATGTCTCCCCTGCAGCTAGCAGGCCCCGATCAGCCCAAGGTCCCTCCCCCCCGTCCCTCCTTCCAGCCAGCAGGCCCTAATCATCTAGCCCTGATTGGCCCTGATTGCTGGCCAGGCCTAGAGAACCCACCGTGTAAGAATTCATGCACTGGGCCTCTAGTAAGACATGTTTTCTCTCCTCTAGGAGCTTACATTTGCTTGTATAGTACTCCCTGCAACCTAAATAGCATGGCTGCATGAAGGCATCCATGTCTTTCTAGTCCTCCTTAAATTGACAGTCTATGAGGACCTCATCATTTTGAATTATGGTTTAATTTTCATTTATTGTTAGGATTATGATTAAAGTACAATTAATCTCTGATAAAGCTATGTCTATACTGATTCACTAAATCAAAAATTTGAGGGTACATTTCACTTTTATTACTTCTTTAATAACTAACTTCTGGTTAATCAAAAAAGTACTACAATAAATCCATGTGAGTCATAATATTGAATTGACTTTTTCTTTACAATATTTTGAGTCATGGCATGGTGTTGATATTCATACCTCCTCCAATGTTTTAATGTTTATAGTACCACTTTGATTAATAAAGTATTTTAAAATATAGCTATTACAAATAAACAATTTTCTCAGAATTTACACATTGCTTTATATTTCTGACCTTCAATGATTAAGTACTTCCTTTTCTCTTTTTTAAATTATTTTCAAAATATTTACTGAAACATTCCTTAAAGATTTTGTCTTTTAATGAAACAAAAATCCATTATGTCCACTGATATAAGCTTATTTTTAGTTTAACAGCTTACCTTTTCAAGGGCAAGCTGCTGAATCACTGATGCTTCTATCATGAAATCTCCTAAATGGCAGATGATTTATCTTCAGTATGTCTTTAAGATAGAAATCACAGGTAAATTGGGTTTAAAATTTCTGAGAATAGTTTTGAGGATTCAATTATATTTGGTCATTAAAGAATCTGAAAAATACCAAATTGACTAGGTCAGATTTAATGGGTTTTAATCATAGTGTTTATCAATAGCTTATATGCAGAAACTTAACTCATCTTCAAATGGCCTTGCTCAAATGTGGGAAACTGCTTTAGGCCATTCAAAATCTATAAGACAGCTGGTTATACTCGAATTAAGTAAAATAATCAAGAAGGGTTGCAAGAAATCCTGTTCAAGATGAGTTTGAAAACCTTTAACTGGGAGATCTTAAAAGCTTGGAAAGAATGACTTGCTCCATGAATGCTGCTGCTTGAACCAAGTCAGAAGCAATTCAGTCATTGCTTGGCCAGCAAGTCTCTGACACTGCATTGATACATAGAAAGTTTTAAATGGCCTGCCATGATTTTCATAACTTGGACAAAGCCGTTCTGGCCATGCCCAGCCAGTCCTACCTATCTACAAATTTCCAGGCTTCCATATATGGACCACACAACACATGCAAGGCAATTGAAATCAGCGATGGAATGATTTGTCTGTTGTTTTCAGCCATCTTTATAATTAACTAGAGGCCCAGGGCAAGAAATTCATACCCGGTAAGGTCCCTAGCGGCTGCAGCTGTTGCCGGCCCCACCCCCTGTTCCAACTCCCGGTCCAACTCCCAGTGGAGGGGATATTTTGCATATTAGGCTTTTATTATATAGGATTGGGTAGCATTTAAATTAATAATTCAATGATCCAATGTGGTTTTGTGACCAGGCTTTCCTGATGATTTTCTAGTTGTTTTGATTTCTAGGACCCAGTCACAGAAATATTGAAGCTTTTATTAGTTTCTCTAAATATTCACATAACAGAGCTTTTTGAAAATAATTCATTCAGACATCACTGTGCCAGTAATAAGTCTGGAGTCTTTACCTAAACAGTTAAGTGATTTTTCATTTATATGTATTACTAATGCATTGACTAAGCCATTCCCATTTAAGATCATTATATCTATATACAATTTTTTTTATCTATCATCTATCTACCATCTTCTTATCTATCTACCTACCTATCTAAAGAGGGAGAGAGAGAAAGGTATATAAAGATATGAAACATGAGGCCAAACATTTTAATAGAGTTTGGGGAAGTTTTTCTTGTAAATAAGTGTTTCATGAGAAGTTATGCTATTCTGATATAAATATACTAGAGGCCCAGTGCACGAAATTCATGCATGGGTGGGGGTCCCTCAGCCTGGCTTGTATCCTCTCCAATCTGGGACCCCTCGGGGGATGTCCAACTGCCTCTCGCAATCCGTGACCACTGGCTCCTAACCGCTTGCCTGCCTGCCTGCCTGATTGCCCCTAACCACCTCTGCCTGCCTGATTGCCCCTAACTGCTCCCCGGCTTGCCTGTTTGCCATTAACCGCCTCTGCCTCCCCCTGCACCTGTCCCCCTTTCCTTTCTCCCAGTGTTGAGTGTCTGAGCTGTTACAGTGTGATGGCGTGAGGGTGTGATGACCATTTGCATATTAACTCTTTATTATATAAGAATATACAGCTATTGCTCACACACACACACACACACACACATTCATTCTCTGTCCTTGTACTCCCTTTTCTGCACTTTCCTTTTTCCATGGAGGAGCAGTGCTCTCCACCTGGTGCATTCTGGGGTCCCAGGTCGAGCCCCACAGCACTGGAGAGGAGTCCACTGTCCAGCAGCTGCCACCAGAGAGGCCGATTCATCCATCTTCCGCTCCACAGGATGCAGCTTGTTTCTGCAAAGTGGTACGATCAAAGGGTCTATGTCTTCATTGAATTTTGTGTTGAAGACAGTAAAAATCTTAATGTAATTTTTTGAAAAATCCAAACATACAACCAGTTGTCTTGGAGGAAGTGATAATTTTAAACAACCAATGAACTTATATGCTTATATGCATAACTCATGGACACAGACAATGGGGTGGTGAGGGCCTTGGCAGGAGGCAGGGGGAGGATAGGAGTGGGCTGGAAGAAGTTAATCGGGGGAAAAGGAGAACTTATGTAATACTTTCAACAATAAAGATTAATAAATAGGTAAATAAATAAAAATACCCCCCCCCAATTTTTTAAACATTTAAATGAAATTGATCTTTTTAACTGCATTGATCCAAATAATCCCAAGCATAAAAGAATGTAAATATTAGTTTTATGTTGTTTAGGAAAAGGAGAATCTGGCCAGTCATGGCCAAAGTTAACAAAAGATAGTGCAAAGCTTAATTGGCTTAGTGTGGAATTCAGTAATTGGAGAGACTGGGAAGATTCAGATGAAAGTATGTTCAGTTTGATTGTTTCTCTGAGATGATGAACAACTTGGGTGGTGATGAAGATGTAGATTTACCAAAGTAGATGGAGAAGATGATGATTCACAAGACAGTGATGATGAAAAAATGCCAGATCTGAAGTAAGTAATGTTGTCTTCACCGGATTTTGAAGAAGAAAAATAACTTCTATGCAAAATTATATAATTGAAAGAATTCCTGAGTTGATAGCTTTAAAGGTAGATGCTGCATTTGCCTCCTTTAATGCATTTTTCAACCTGTTGTTTTTTTAAGGCTTCATATGTACCATTGCATGGAGCAATAAGTCAGCAAAGGCAATAAACTTATGCATGAACATTTCTCAAACTTTGATGTTGTTGAAGTCCTAGGCAATTGATACAGCAGTTGTGATAAATAAAAACTTCCCACTGTAGTCTCCTTTACTTCATAACATAGGTACTAACATGACAGGACACTCTTGGATTACAGAAAGATAATTAAGTTTTAGATTTTAGAACATGAACTCAAGCTGGCTGAAACAAATTGGTTGACACCTTAAATTGGTAACTTATTGTTCCTCTGGTATATTCTTCAGGATTGTTCCATTAAAGTTTTTTTATTATTTTTTTAATTTACTTCACATTATTGTCAGTGTTTCAAATGTATCTAAGTGAATGCCCTAATTTAGACGGTTTTTGAAGCCTGTACATATGGTATTATTTGATCCTTAAACTTTTATTTCACTTAGCCTGGAGGATGAAGAAAGGCTGTTCATTGCTGCTTGAGAGTCTGTACATTTAGACCAAATTTGTATTTGTACTGTCAGTATGGCAAATGAGTGAAAAAAATGTTAATATATTATTGGATTTTTAATTTCTTTTATATTTTATTTTATTTATTTATTTTTAATATTTATTGTTGAAAGTATTACATAGGTCCCTCTTTTTTCCCCATTGACCTCTTCTAGCCTGCCCTAGCCCCCTACCCTAGGCCTTCACCACCCTATTGTTTGTGTCCATAGGTATTTCTTTTTTTGATCCAGCTTGTACCAGGGCTAAAAAAACTCAATTTTTGTTCATGACAGTGGGGATTTTTTTAATGTCTACATATTTTCTAATGAACTGTTTAAAACTTAATAAATAAATACAAATATATTGATATATCTCAAATAATATACCCCCCAGTCCAACACCTTCTCTCCATCACTATTTTTCAGCCTAAAAAACTAAGACCTATAAGAGTTAAATATTAAAATTTTATTAAAGTATTTATGCATATATATATATAATTAGATAATTAGATAAATTAATTTGAAATGCTTGACAATAATTAAGATTTAAAAAAGAATTTAGGGAGTAACAACTCCTAAAATATAGAGATCAACAAGAAAATTGTGAAATTATTATTATATAATTATAAAATTACTTCTGAATAATTTTTATATTCCATGAGATTTTTTTCATTTGACAAAAGGCTTAGCCACTTCTTCAAACAGAGGATCTATTAAATCCCTGAAGATTAATATCTATCAGCCTTTAAACAATGCTTGTCATGCTTGTCATTTATGAAGCAAGCTCATATATAAATTAAGTTTTCCTAAACTGTAGCTATGAATTAGAGTCCTATGAAATGTGCTAGTGCTAACACACTCTGGTGGGATGTTGCTATCAGTTCAATTGTTCTAATGATAAATTTCCTTTAGAAAATGGAAGGATCTGTTGACAGACAAAAACAGGAACTAACAATGGACTATTTAGACTTGCAAATGATGGAACAATAACATTCCCTAGTTAGGGTATGATCATTAAATCCATCATCTTTAAGTTTATATGCATGAAACATGTATATGTCTTCCTCAGACAGGAGTCAGTCATCTAAATATGGATTTTTGGACCATCCATTTCAATCTGACATTTCACCAAAAGCCTGGACTCTTGTTTATTTTTTGTAACAGGGATAAAGTGTTTGTAAATGATGTGATCAGACCATAAAGAGAAAGTAAAGTGAAATCCAGCTTCATACAGAGATAAATACAGACTCCACTCAAGACATTACTACCATAGAAAGAGAAAAATAAGAGACAATATATGAACAACAATAACCCAGGTGAGAGTCAATGTTGTCTAGATATGGATTTAAAAAAAATGTGTAGTCAATTTTGATATTCTGAATTTGTTGACTAATTTGCATTTAAACTCAAGACACACAAAATCAACACACACACACACACACACACACAACTAAAAATAGTTGAATTATTCTCATCAGTCTTCAAATACTGATTTTTTTCTCTCATTTGAGAGATAAATGTCTCAGAAAACAATGTTTTATGAAATTCAAAATTTTTTTTCTATAGGTTCTCTTTTAAAAAATATATTTGTATTGATTTCATATAGGAAGGGAGAGGGAGAGAGGGAGATAGAAACATGAATGATGAGAGGCTAAAGACAGCAGGACCTCAAGCACATGCAGCAGACATCTGCGGGACCAGCTCCACAGGGGAAGAAAATATAGCTCAGAACAGGGTCATTCAAGGTGTGATTCTCAAGGAAGATCCAGCCTCTTGGCAAAGGAGTCTGTGACCACTGTACAGCTGGCACAACGGCATTGAGATTGAACCATACTGGCAGCAAGTTAGAAGAGAGATGCCTCCCAGAAACAGGACATCAACAATAAAGACCCAATTACAACAGGAAAGACCAAACAATCTACACAAGGGGCATTCCTAGAGCATCCATCTCAGGTGAAAAAGAGACTACATCACAGGACCCATCAAGACACTTGCTACATAAGGCCATCCCACAAAGCTAGGAGGCATAGCAGTTCTACCTAATACATAGAAGCAAATACAAAGAGACCACTAAATGGGGAGACAAAGAAACAACCCCTAAATGAGAGAAAAGAAGGAATCTCCAGACAAAGAACTAAATAAGATGGAGGCAAGCAACCTATCAGACACAGAGTTCAAAGCAATGGCTATAAGATGCTTAAGCAACTTAGTAAAAACTACAACAGCATGAAAAGGGAAATAGAGGCCATGAGCAAGAACCAGATAGAAAGGAAGAATGATATATCTGACATCAAGAACACAATGGAAGTGACAAAGCAGAGGACCAAATCAGTGATTTGGAAGACAAGGTAGAAACAAATACCCAATTAGAACAGGAAATAGAAAAAAAAAAGCAAAAAGATAGCTTAAAAGAGCTCTGGGACATCATGAAATGTAACATCTGCATTATAGGAATACCAGAAGGGGAAGAGGATGAGCAAGGAACAGAGAACCTGTTTAAAGAAATAAACAGGTGAAGGAAAATGTCACAAAACTTCAAGATGCACAGAGAGATCCAATCAAGATGAACCCAAAGAGAACCATGCCTAAATACATCATGATTAGAATGGCAAATGTTAAAGAAAAAGAAAGAATCTTAAAGGCAGCAAGAGAGAGAAAATTACCTATAACCGAGCTCTGATTAGAATGTCAACTGACTTCTCAATAGAAACACTTCAGGCCAGAAGGGAGTGGCATGAAGAACTCAAATTAATGAAAAGCAAGGGCCTAAGTCCAAGACTACAGTATCCAGCAAAGCTATCACTTAAACTTGAAGGTGAAATAAAAAGCTTTCCAGACAAAACAAGATTAAAGCAGTACATTACCACCAAACTAACAATGTAAGAAATGTTAAAGTGACTGCTTTAAGAAGAAGAAAGGATAGAGAAAGGATCATAGACATAAAGAAAATAAAAATGAATAAAATAGCATCAGAAGCATGGAAACATGGAACAGACTGATGAATCTCAGAGGGAAGATAATAAATAAATATGTATCAATAATAACAGTAAATGTAAATGGATTAAATGTTCCAGTCATAATCATAGGGGACTGAATGTATAAGAAAAACATGACCCATATATATGCTGTCTACAAGAGACCCACTTCAGACTAAAAGATACACACAGGATGAGAGTGAAGGGATATCAAAATATATTCCTTGCAAATGAAAAGAGGGGAAAAAAGCTGGAGTAGCAATACTCATATCAGACAAAATAGACTTCAAAACAAAGGCCATAACAAGAGACAAAGGTCATTTCATAATAGTAAAGGGAATGATTCAACAAGAAAATATAACCCTTGTAAGCATATATGTACCAAATATAGGAGCACCCAAGTACATTACAATAAAACTCTTGATGGACTTTAAGGCAGAGATTGACAGCAATGCATCATAGTGGGGACTTTAACACCCCACTGACATTACTGAATAGATGTTCCAGACAAAAAATTAACAAGGAAAGAGAAGCCTTAAATGATGCACTAGATCAGATGGTTCTAACCGATATATACAGAACATTTCACCCCAAAGAAACAGAATATACATTCTTCTCATGTGCACATGGAACATTCTCAAAGATAGACCACATATTAGGGCACAAAAGAAGTCTATACAAATTCAAGAAGATTGATATAATACCAAGCATCTTCTTGGGTCACAATGGTATGAAGTTAGAGACCAGCTACAATTTAAAAAAAAATACTCAAAAACAGTCAAATACATAGAGGCTAAATAACATGTTATTAATCAATGAATGGCTTACCAATGCAATCAAGCAAGATATTAAAAAACATCCTAGAAACAAATGAAAATGAACACACAAACACCCAAAACTAATGGAGCATGGTGAAAGAAGTTCTGAGAGGGAAGTTCATAGCACTACAGGCCTACCTCAAGAAACAAGAAAAGGGACTAATAAAATATCTAACCCTTCAACTAAAAGAATTAGAAAGAGAACAGCAAGAAAATCCCTGAGGAAGTAGAAGGAATGAAAATATCAAAGTGAAAATAAATGATATAGAGACTTAAAAAACAGTACAAAAGATCAATAAAAATAAGAGCTGATTCTCTGAAAAGATAAACTAGATTGATGAATCCTTAGCCAGACTCATCAAGAAACAAAGAGAGAGGAACCAAATAAAAAAAAATCAGAAATGAAAGATGCAATATAACAACAGACACCACACAAATGCAAAGGATTGTAAGCAAATATTATGAACAACTATATGCCAACAAACTGGACAACCATAAAAGAATAACTGCAGTAATCTTGAGAAAGAAGAACAAAGTAGGAGGGATTACAATACTGGATATCAATCTATACTACAAAGCTATTATAATCAAAACAGCCTGGTACTGGCACAAGAACAGGCATTAGACCAATGGATCATAATAGAGACCCAGAAAATGACCCACGCCATTACGGTCAATTAATATTTAACAAAGGAGGCAAGAATTTACAATGGAGTCAAGAGAATCTCTTCAACAAATGGTGCTAGGAAAACTGGACAGACACATACAAAAAGATGAAACTAGGCCACCAACTTACACCATACACAAGAATAAACTCAAGATGGATAAAAGACTTAAATGTAAGACATGAACTATAAAAATCTTAGATGACAACATAGGCTGTAAAATCTCAGACATATCACATAGCAATATGTTTATAGATATATTTTCTAGAGCAAAGGAAACTAAGGAGAAAATAAATGAATGGGATTACATTAAAATAAAAGCTTCTGCATAACAAAAGAAAACACCATCAAATTGAAAAGGGAACCTACTGAATAGGTGAACATATTTGTCAATGATACATCCAATAAGGGGTTAATATCCAACATATATAAAGCACTCATACAATTCAACAAAAGGAAGATAAAATCCAGTTTAAAATGGGCAGAAGAATTTAAAAGACATTTCTCCAAAGAGGACATACAAATGGCCAAGAGACATGAAAAAATGCTCCAAGTCACTAATCATCAGATTAATACAAATTAAAACCACAATGAGATATCACCACACATTTGTCAGAATGGCTATCATTAAAAATCAACAAACAAGTGCTGGTGAGGATGTGGAGAGAAGGGAACACTAGTTCACAGATGGTGGGATGCAGACTGGTGCAACCACTATGGAAAACAGTATCAGGTTTTCTCAAAAAATTAAAAACAGAACTTCTAATTGACACAGTGATCCCACTTCTGGGAATATATCTTAAAACCCCCAAAACCCCAATCAGAAAGAATATGTGCATCCCTATGTTCATAGCAGCATCCAATCTAATAAAATAGTAATATGCAAATTGACGGTCACTCCAAGACACAAGATGGCCATCCCCATGTGGTCAAAGATGGCTGCCCCCATGTGGACACAAGATGGCCACCACAAGATGGCCTGAAGGGGAGAGTAGTTGTGGGCAGTTAGGGGTGACCAGGCCAGCAGAGGAGGGCAGTTGGGGGTGACCAGGCCTGCATGGGAGGGCAGTTGGGGGTGACCAGGCCTGCAGGGGAGGGAAGTTGGTGGGGACCCAGGCCTGCAGGGGAGGACAGTTAAGGATGACCAGACTGGCAGGGGAGGGCAGTTAGGGGTGACCAGGCTGGCAGGGGAGGGCAGTTAGGGGCAATCAGGCTGGCCTGGGAGCTGTTAGACATCAATCAGGCTGGCAGGGGAGTGGTTAGGGGGTGATCAGGCTGGCAGGCAGAAGCAGTTAGGGGCAATCAGGCAGAGGCAGGCAAGTGGTTGGGAGCCAGGCAATTCTGGATTTGAGAGGGATGTCCAACTCCCTGTTTAGGCCCAATCCCTCAAGGGGTCCCAGATTGGAGAGGGTGCAGGCTGGGCTGAAGGACACCCCCCCTCCCCGTGCACGAATTTCGTGCACTGGGCTTCTAGTTATTTATAATAGCTATGATTTGGAAACACCCCACGTTCCCATCACTACATGAATGGATAAAAATCTGTGGGACATTTATACTATGGAATACTATACAACTATAAAAAAGAGGGATCTCTTACTCTTTGGGACAGCATGGATGGACCTAGAAAATATTATGCTAAGTGAAATAAGCCAAACTGAGAAGGACAAATATCACATGATTTCACTTATTTGTGGACCCTAATGAACAAAATGAATTGACCAACAAAATATAACCTGAAGCAAGGAGGCATGGAATAGACTGACATACCTGGATGTGAGGATGGGGGGAAGAGAAGAGATAAACCAAAGAAGCTATATACTTATATGCATAGTCCATGGATACAGGCAATGAGGTAGTGAAGACTGGGTGGGTTGGTGGGTAGGGACTGGGAGGATGGGGTGAGAGTGGAGGAAATGGGTGATATCTGTAATACTATCAACAATAAAAATATATTTAAAAAAAAGAGTACACTTCAACATATCATTTAATATTGGTTTATTGGTGATGAACTCCTTTAGCTTTTTATTGGCTCTGAAGCTCTTTATCTGACCCTCATTTCTAAATGAGAGCTTTACTGGGTGGAGTAATCTTGGTTGTAGGTCCTTGCTATTCGTCACTTAGAATATTTATTGCTACTCCCTCTGGCCTGCAAAGTTTCTCTTGGGAAATCAGCTGACAGTCTTATGGGCGCTCTTTCTACTTTTAAGATTCTCTCTTTGTCTTCAACCCTTGGAATTTTAATTATGATGTGTCTTGGCCTGTGCTTCTTTGGGTTCCTCTTGTTTGGGACTCTCTGCACTTTCTAGACTTGCAAGTCTATTTCTTTTACTAGGTAGGGGGAGTTTTCTATCATTATTTTTTCAAATAGCTTTTCACTATCTTGCTCTCTCTCTTCTTCTTTTGGCACCCCCACAACGTAAATATTGGTTCACTTGAAGTTGTCCCAAAGGATCCTTACACTATCTTTACAATTTTGGATTATTTTTTCTTTTTGTTCTTCTGATTGGATGTTTTTTGCCTCCTCATATTCCAAATTGTTGATTTGATTCTCAGAATTCTTTACTATTGACTCTGTAAATTATTCTTTATTTCAGTTAGTATATGCTTAATTTCTGACTGGTCCTTTTTAATGTCTTTGACATTCTTACGAAGATCCTGGAAATTCTCACTTGAAGCGCTCATGAATATCCTTGAGTAACCTTATAACCATGGTTTTGAACTCTGTATCCAGTGATTTGCTTGCTTCTATTTCTTTCATTTGTGACATCTTTCTTTGACTCTACAATTTGGCTGCTTCCCTGTATTTGTTTCTATGTATTAGGTAGAGCTGCTATGTCTCCTGGAATTAGTAGAGTGGACTTGTGTCTTATAGGGCCCAGTGGCTCAGCCTCCCCAGTCACTTGAGTTAGGCCCTCTAGGTGCTACCCTGTGTGGGCTGTATGCACAGCCTTGTAGTTGAACCTTGATTACTGATGGCATATCTGGGGGAACTGACCTCCAGGCCAGTCAGCTGTGAGGACCCACTGCAACTACAGTGGGAGAGCTGCTGTGCAGAAAACACCTCTATGGAGCAGGATTTTGTTGCTCACTGAGTCTGCCTCTTGAGTGTATCACTTGTGAATGTGTAGAGTTGTAATCTGCTACGGTCTGAAGCTGTCCACAGGGTTCACTGTCTCTAGGACCTCCAGGTTGTTGCAAAGTCAGCCACTGCCTGGAACCAACCATCAGGAGCTCTCTGTATTGGGCTTGGAGGTGCTCAGGTAAGGCCCAGCTGTGAAGCAAGGCAGACTGGTGTTAATACAGGGTATTGGGCTTTAATGATAGGTTTGGGGCATGCTGAGGCTAACTGCTGCTTGTTTGAGAGATTTTTAGCAAAATCTGAAGCCTGAGCAAGAACAGGCCATTCATATGAAAAAGCTGCTGCAAACAGGATGGGTGAGGCTGCAAATTGGATGGGGTGGGGTCTCAGGGATTCACCTGGGCAAAGCAAACAGTGTGGGCCACAATGATGGAAACTCATATATGGCTGCCAGTCAGTCCTGTGTCAGGGGAGGTCCCAGCACAGGGACAATGACCCCTAGGAGCACCTCTGTCTGTGTTAAAGCCACTCCTGAGTTCCTGCCCTGATTCCAGACAATCTAGTTCCTCCCTGTATGTGTTTTCTATTTCCCAGAGCTGCCGCCCAGTGCTGGAGCTCAGAGGAAGCAGGACCTTGTATGTTTGGGTGCTGGACCTTTAAAGGGAACACCTGGGTCTCCAGCAGCCTCTGTGTTACTCAGCCACAATCCCTTCTGGTTTTTATAGCCTATACTTAGGGGACTTCTCTTCCCAGCTCTTGGACCCTGGGCTGGAGGGCTGGTGTGGGGCTGGGACCACTTGCTCTTCACAGATGTCTTCTGCAGAGACAATCTCCCTCCCAGTAAAAAAAAAAAAAAAAAAAAAAAAAAGGCACATGTGGGTGCTGGTCCATCCTGTTCCATGCCTCTGGCCCCTCCCACTAGTCTCAATGTGCTTTCTTCTTTACCTCTATAGTTGTAGGACTTCCATTCAGTCAGCTTTCAGGTGGTTCTGAATGATGGTTGTTCTGCATTTTAGTCGTAATTTTGATGTGGTTGTGAGAGACGACGAATACAGGCATTTACCTACACCACCATCTTGGTTCTCTCTAATCCATTTTCTTATAAATGAGCTGGCAAAACAGAGGATACAGCAGGAGAAGATTTAAACTAAGAAGTCAGATACTACAGGAAGCCATAACTGATTCTATAATGTGTCCTATTTATGAGGCAGTTATGGAGGTAAATATCATTTGTGTATAAGATTGCCATGCCTTCAAAACCAAACTCCCATCATTTTGATTGGTGGTTTGCATATATTGGGACTGTAAGATCAAGCTTGATATAATCAGTATATGAATCTTCCTTTCACTGGCATGCAACACTGTGAAATTTGTTACATCTAGACTCTGCCTTACATAAAATGTGTATGACATCTATGCTTAACTTTCATCACCTGTCTCAGCTTTCTTTTCTCTCTCCAGCTAAAATTGCTTATAACAATATCCTCATGTTTACCATATTTTCATATATAGAGTTTTGAAATGTGGTACCTTAGAAAGTTTTGGAGAAAAATCCTTTGCCTGGTGAAAGCAGTTTGTAGCAAACCTACATGTATATGGAAACATTTGTATGGGAATTGGAAAAAAAAAAAGTACCACCAGGCATTTCACAGAACTAAGTGCTGAAATATCCCTGACATGGACAAAATCTGCTCCCAGTAAAACATGATCTTTTAATGTGAAAATATTCTGTTACATCTAGCTCCCTAGCTTCCTTATGTATCTTTTTTTGTTCCTCACCAATTTACCAGTCTCCTCCACTTCAATTGACTCAATTTTCTACAATTTCTATGAAAAATATTTAAAATATATTATTTTGCTTCTCATAATTGCTACCCAAATTCAATTTTCACACCATTTTCTCTATCCTCACACTCCTCCCTTATCCCATTTAACAGTAAAAGGTAAAGGTAAAGCCGGTTAGTGAGCAGGCAGCTTCTATCTGTATGTGCTTCCATTTTTTCTTCTTTCAGTTTTTCCCACCTCCTTAACCATTTAATTACATTTATTCAGCTGAACATCTTTCAAAGCAGGGTGGTGATTTGCAGAAGAAAAATGGGCATATTTGGTGTACCAGTGACACACATATGAGTAGAAACTGGGAAATTGAAAATTAATTATGTGAAGGAATTCAGGAAACCGAGGAACAAATTGTCATGGGTGATTAACCCCTCTCAGTGTCAACACACACTGGAAGGTCAAAGTGAAAATCAAGGCAACAGCTAATGTCAGTCTTCAGAAGCTGATAGTTGCCACACAGTCAAGCCAAGTGCAGGTCAAGGGCTATGAAGGATACGAAGCTCAACAGCATCCAGGTCAGGAACCAGGGGCAGACAAACCTGAGAATGTTCCAGAACCAGAGAGACATTGTAAGATTCCTGAAGTTAGTTTAGGTTTTATAAATTTAAACACAAAAATCAGTGGACTATATTCTGTTCAGTTCTGCAGAAAGAAGGTGGAGAGAGTCACTGGCTTATAAAGATCTAATCATCATCACTCCTAGAGTGCCTCCTTGGCTCCAAACAAATGAAACAGGGAAAGAATTTAACATCTGATAAATCTGTGTCTTTCCCTTCCTCCAAGGAAGTAAAGACAGTTCTTTGTTCCTCAAATTTAAGGATATTATTTTTCCTCTTTTTAAATTTTTTATAAATTAAGAAAATTAATGCCAGGCAAAAAAATTGTACACAACACACATATATTTTTCAAATCTAATATATGTAATATATATTTGTACATACATAATATATTTGAATGTAAATGTATGTGTGTGTGTGTGTATATATATATATATACATATATATATATATTATATACATGTTCAATTTGAAGAATTTATTAAAAAATGAAATAATTGTAAAGCAAGGACTTACTGTCCAGAAACAGCAAGCTGGATAGTCACTAACAATTTGCTCAGACATTGTTCAGACATTGCTATAAACATAAAAATCTATGGCACTGGCATTGTTAATATAAGATGCTCTTGAAAATTGAAAGGTTTGGGAAAGAGAGTAAGAGAAAATAACTGATGTATAATAAATATAGAATCAGAGAGAAATACAATAAAAAAACTGCCCTTAAAAATGACATATGGAAAATGTAAAAAATAGTTACATGGCTTTCTTCATCTTTCATTTAAAAGCCATTAATTTTAGGCTACTAAGGTAATATTTTTAGTATAGTACATGGAAGACATGTTTTCAGATAATAATATATGATATTAATTTAGGTTTGTGTTTTCATCTTCCAGGCAGTGGAAGCCACCAATATCAATAATAAGTTTGTTTCCTTCAGTATAATAGTTTTCAAAACATAGACCTGTGTTTATAGATTAAGATTAAATCAAGGAGGGACTTGGGTAGTTGGTAAACCATAATTATGTCTCTTTTTCCTAAAAATGAAATAAATCTTAACAGGAATTCCTTTTAACCAAACCTTTGGGAGAGAGATTACATTAATGTTTGCAGAGATTGTTAAACTGGGGCAAGAATTAGCTATTGGTTTCTGAGTTACATTTTAATGCCACTATAAATTTTGAAGCTAATTGACATAAGAAAAAAATTCCAACCAGTATTCTTATGTATTTTAGAACATTTTGTGAAAAGTTCCAGAAAACTTTCAGACTCATATTTTAAAACATGTTGAATTTGCATCAGAATAACTCATGACTGTCAATAATATCACTTTCCCCTCAGAATCACTTCTGGCTACGATAGAGTAGAAGAAAAAAATTTAGCCTCCTGCTTGAAACAACCAAACCTCCCCGCGACACCAAAAAAAAAAAAAAAAAAAAAAAAAAATAGACAAAACATATGAAACAAGTTTTCAAGACATTGGACATCAGACAACAAAGGACAATGATCCCTGAAAGATGATAGACAAATAAGGTGAGTCCTGTGATTGCCTCAGCTATTGCCCCAGCTTACTTATAAACCACTGTGTAGGGAAGAAGTGTCCAGGCAAAGTCTGATAGTGTCACATAGTTAAGGAGATTAAGCTGAGAGTTAAGGGAGACTAAGGCAGCTAGAAATCACAGGACACCATACTGTTAGAAGGGAGGGAGGGAGGGGAGGCAGGAAGGGAGAGAGGGACAGAGACTCTGGAGGTGTGCAGAGTCCTGTCCAGTATCTGAGTACTGACCAGATTATGCATGGAAGAAAACTATGGGAAGCTGGGGGGAAATCCACCTGAAAGGATGAGAAGGTATGCAATAGAATCATAAAAAGTATATATATAATAAAAGCCTAAGCGACTGTTACAGCAGAACAACCAGAATGACCAGTTGCTATGATGTGCACTGACCACCAGGGGGCAGCCGGTCAGTGAGCTCCCACAGGGGGTGCACCGCTCAGCCGAAAGCCAGGCTCATGGCTGGCAAGCGCAGCAGTGGTGGCTAGAACCTCTCCCACCTCCGTGAAGCCCTAAGGAGCAGCAAGCCAAGTGGTAAGGGGCAGCAAATAGGCAGGTGGTAAGGAGCAAGGGGTCCCGGACTGCAAGTGGGCACAGGCCGGGCTGAGGGAACCCCCCCCCAGTGCACAAATTTCGTGCACCAGGCCTCTAGTGCAGTTGATAAAAAAACAAAGCATAAAAAGAGAGAAAAGGGAACAAAGAACAAATGGGACAAATAAAAAATAAGTAACAATATAATGGATTTATTTTTATCAATTGTTTTATAAATTACCAGAGAAGTGAAGTCTAAATTTATTGTTATGCATAATTTGGAATAAAGTCATCATAAATCCCATAAATTCTTAGAATCCAAATCATTGCAAAAATTGGTTTGACTGTTTTCAGACAATCTCTCTAGAATAATGAATGTGTCTCCTGAGTCATCACTCTTAGTTTCTGAGCTCATCTGAGCTTTGTGTAACAATAGTTATAATTCTGGACTTAATATAGGCCCTTTCATCTTCAAAGCCCTTGGCAAACATTAAGTAATTAACCCTCAGTCCTCAAGAAAATGTCATTGGGTCATTTTTAAAATGAAGGGTAAAAAATAGGGAAACTTATAGCTCATTAGGTTGAAGCAAGAGACTGAGGAATTAAACCTAGAACCGCTCCAGTCATGTGAGCTTGGGCAATATACCTCCACCAGCGGACTTCACAGAAATCATGAATGTAAATTATTTCCTTTTGCAAGAAGTGTGAGTTAAAAGTGCTGTGACTTAAAGTGGTAGGATTTCTTATTTATTTATTTATTTATTTATTTATTTATTGAAAGTATTACAAATAGTAGTACATATGTCTCCTTTTTCCCCCATTGAACTCCCTCAGGCCTCTCCTACCCCTCCGGCACATGCCCTCTCCCCTCCCCTCCCAGTGACTTGTGTCCATTGGTTAAGCTTATATGCATGCATACAAGTTCTTTGGTTGATCTCTTAACCCCCTCTCAACCCTCTCCTGCCTTCCTGCTATAGTTTGACAGTCTGTTCAATGCTTCTTTGTCTCTGTATCTATTTCTGTTCATCAGTTTATGATGTTCATTATATTCCATAAATGAGTGAGATTTATGCCCTGACTATTCCCTCTAAAGAAATAACCTCCAAATCTTGATTCACTCTTAGGTGGTATTAACCTTTTAAAGTGGTTTCTTCTGCTGCTTATGCCAAAACAAGAATATATATGCACAGGCCACACTGAAGTCAGTGAAAAGAAGTAGATAAAAATAATGATGCTTACAAATGTCTTGCTGCAGGCCATTCTTGTCCCTTTGGACTTAGACCATTCACACAATAAAAAATTATACCTATCTGAGTGTTGGATCAACTGCTGCTGAAGATCCCTTTTGTTAAGCCTAAATTTAATATTCCCTTCCATCCCAAATTAACTCACCTTAATAATCTGGAATATATTTCACTTTTGCTGCCTCTTTTATGAATTAACCTGGCAATCACAAGTGAAAAGCTTACATTGCTACTGGCCTTGTATAGAATTTCACAAATAATACTGCTTCATTATCAACAGAGTATTTGCTAACCAGTTCAATCATGAGCATATGTTATAACTAGAAAGCAAATCTGATAACCTCTTGTATTAATTGGCTTACTTTCCCAGATGTGGCAAAAATTGTGCCTCAAATTAATGAAAATAAAGCATGTGGAACACAGACATCCACTAAATCATGCAAATAGCAGCAAGCATTTGCATGAACCTAGCTTTTAATGTACTTGATAGCTTCCTTCGCCACTAGCAGTAAATTGCAATGTTTGCAATATATGACTTTTTTTGAGGATTTAGGTATGCTTTATTTCATATGTATATATTATATAAAATGTATTTAATGATTTTCAATGACATCATTGCAGAAAACTCAGCCCCTTTGTGCTGTGCAGCCAGAGCCAGGTCTTACTCAAAATAGGCAACCATCTGTCCTGGCCAGGTGGCTCAGTTGGTTGGAGTGTCGTCCCATATACCCAAACGTTTCGAGTTTGATTCATGGTCTGGGCCCATGCGGGAGGCAATGGATCAATGTTTCTCTCTATCTATCTATCTCCCCTTTCTCTCTCTCTAAAAATTAATAAAGCATATCCTTGAGTGAGGATTAAAAAAAAGTAGGACACCACCTTTAAAGGAAGCATTTACCTCACTATTTTAAATGCTTGGTTAATAGTAGAAAACTTTCTCAATAGTTTTATTTTTATATTGTTTTATAATTATTGAATTTATTGGGGGTGATATTGTTTAATACAATTATATAGGTTTCAAGTGTACAATTCTATAATACATCATCTGTATATTGTACTGTGTGTTCACCTTCTTCTACTTCCCACTACTCCCCCTTTCCCTCTCTTAATCACCATACTGTTATCTGTACCTTTGAGTTTTTTGTTCTATTTTCTTTTGATTAATCCCTTCACCTTTTCTAAAGAGTCCCCCAGCTCACAGTTGGTTCTCCATATTATGAATCTGTTTCTAGTTTGTTTGTTTATTTTGTTCACTAGATTCCACATATAAGTGAAGTCATATGATACCTGTCTTTCTCTGACTGGCTTAATTCACTTAGCATAATACTCTCAAGGTCTACCCATACTGTTACAAATGGTAAGATTTCCTTCTTTTTCATGGCCAAGTAGCACTCCATTGTGTAAATGTAACACAGCTTCATTATTCACTCAAACACTGATGGGCACTTGGGCTGCTTCCAAATCTTGGCTATCTATATATATAAAAGCCTAAGTGACCATTATGGCAGAACGACTGGAACGACCAGTCACTATGATGCGCACTGACCATCAGGGAGCAGACGCTCAACACAGGAGCTGCCCCCTGGTGATCAGTGTGCTCCCAAGGGGGAGAGTTGCTCAGCACTGCTACATCCCCCGAGGGGTCCTGGACTGTGAGAGGGATGTCCGACTGTCGGCTTAGGCCTGATCCAAGTGCCATTCTCTGTAGAAGGCAGTCAGTCTGAACAACTCAGTGACTCAGGGAAGCACAGGGAACTCAGGGTGAGCCTGCCTCTGTGCTTGATTCACCTACTCAATGGTGTTCGCAGGACAAACCATGGTAGCGCAGCCCATGCACGTGCAGCAGCTGCTGAAGCTCAAGCAGCAGGCCGTGTAGCAGCAGAAGGCCATCCCATCCAGCCACAAGCCATCAGTTGGACATCCCCCAAGGGGTCCTGGACTGCGAGAGGGTGCAGGCGGGCTGAGGGACCACCCCCTCCAGTGTATGAATTTCATTCACAGGGCCTTTAGTTGTGAAAAATGCTGCAATGAACATAGGAGTACACATATTCTTTCCAATCAGTGTTTTGGGTTTCTTTGGCTATATGAACAGAAATGAAATCACTGGGTCTTTAGGCAGTTCGTTCCATTTTTAATTTTTTTTAGGAATCACCTTACTGTTTTTGCCATTGTGACTGCACCAATCTGAATTCACATCAACAGTGCATGGCGATTCCCTTTTCTCCACATCCTCACCAACACTTTTTGTCTGTTGCTTTATAGCCATTCTGACAGGTGTGAGGTAATATCTTAGTGATATTAATTTGCATTTCTCTCATGATTAGTGATGTTAAGCATCTTTTCATGTGTCTATTGGCCATCTGTATGTCTTATTTGGCAAAGAGTTTATTCAGGCCCTTTGCTAATTTCTTAATTGAATTGTTTGTGTGGTGTTTTGATGTTGATTTATATAAGTTCTTTATAAATTTTGACTATTAACCTCTTATCAGATGTATCATTGACAAATATGTTCACACGTTCAATGGGTTGTCTTTTCATTTTGTTGATTGTTTCCCTTGCTGTGATTTCCATTTTAGTTTGATGTAATCCCATTGTTTATTTTCACTTTTATTTCCCTTGCCTGAGAAGATATACAGAAAAATATTGTTACAAGAAATATCTGAGATTTTATTGCATGTGATTTTTTATAAGATTTTTATGGTTTTGAGTCAATCCATTTTGAATTTACTCCTGTGTATGGTGTAAGAAGGTGGTCTAGTTTCATTGTTTTGCATGTATGTGTCCAAATTTCCCAACACCATGTACTGAATAGACTATATTTATCCCATTGTATATTTTTACCACCTTTGTCAAATATTAACTGACCATAAAGGCATGGGTTTATTCCTGGGCTTTCTATTCTGTTCCATTGATCTATATTTTATTTTTTTATACCAGTATCATGCTGTTGTGATTTCTATGGCTTTGTAGTATAGTTTGATATCAGGTAGCGTGATTCCTCCAAGTTTGCTATATATATACATTTTTTGAAGATGGATGTGGCTATTCATGGTCTTCATGGTTCCATATAAATTGTTGGAATATTTGTTCTATTCTGAGAAATGCGCCATTGGAACCTAATAGGAAATGAATTGAATGTATAGATTGCTTTGGGTTGTATGGACATTTTAATGATGTAATTCTTACTATCCATGAACATGGTATATACTTCATCTTACTTGTATCTTCTTCAGTGTCTTTTTTTAGGGTATAATAATTTTCTGAGTACAGGTGTTTTACATCCTGAGTCAAATTTATTCCCAAATACTTTATTTTCTTTGATAAAATTGTAAATGGGATTATTTTCTTAGTTTCCCTTCCTGATAATTCGTTATTGGTGTATAGAAATGCAACTGACTTATGGATATTTATTTTGTTATCCTGCTACTTTACTAAATTCATTTATTAGATCTAATAGCTTTTTGGTGGAGTACTTTGGGTTTTCTATGTACAATATTATGTAATCTATGAATAATGAGAATTTGAATGCCCTCTTTCTAATTTGAATAGCAATGGTGAAAGCAGACATCCCTGTCTGGAGAGACAGCTCAGCATGGCAGGGTTGTCAGAAGTTAGGAGGGTGGGACTTTTGGACCTCCTGTGAGGAGAAGGCACCAGTCAGGTTCACAGGAAGGTGGGGGGAGTGATCCTCTTTACCTGAGGTTATTATGACCTGGATTCTGCCTGGACCTCCTGGATATCCTAAGCTTAGCAGGGTGGGGCCACCAGTAATTTGGACGGTGGGCCTAGAGCATATATTGTGAGATGCAGGTTAATGAGATGGTGGGAGTAATGGCCCCCATCCCAGAGCCACACAATTCAGTCACTGACACTCCCTGAGTTTGCCTGGATCTCTACAGCTTGGGCTTAGAAAACTGACTCCTCAGTTGTGCAGGACCTCTGAAGGATGGTGCCACTGAGGGAGGAGCTATTACATTCTCCCAGGCCAATGTTGTAAAGAGGGTAGTGGCATCTGAGGTGTGTGTGAGAGAATCAGCACAGGGACCCCGGTGGCTGTCTCTTTAGCTTTCTCCCCAGAGGTACAAACCACAGTTTATCCTCACAGAACTCTAGTCCACTCTGCTATCCCTCCTCTGGAGCCTAGCATGAGAATTTGTTTTGGCCCTTTAAGAGGGGAACTGGGTCTCTAGCAGACTCCTGTTACTCCCTAGTGGACAGAATACCCACTGATTTTCACAGCCATATACTAATATGTTATGTGGGTGCCTCTTCTCAGCTCTGGGCTGGGGAGCCTGGCATGGAGTTGAGACCCCACATTCCTCATGGGGAACGTTTTCAACTGAGATATCCCTCCAGAATCTCAGCCACCACCTATGAAAACCGGGCCAGCCCTTTTCATGTCTTTAACCTTCCTGTGGCTTTTTCAATAATTCCTTGGTTATAAGACTTCTCTCCAGCTAAACTTCTGTTGGTTATTCTGGTTGATTGTTCTATATTTCAGTGGTAGCTCCAGTTTGGTCCTGGGAGGAGATGAGTGTAACTTCAAACTATACTGCCACTGTTTTGGCTCTTCATCTCAATGGTTTTGGAAAACATCAGAACAATGATTAATAACAAAGTTGTTAGATGGGAAATCTAACTCAGCAAATCCCCCACTGAAGTCAGAATAATTAGCATCCAATTAGATTTGTGCCTGGTGCTTGTTCATTTATATATTTAACAATTATTTATCAGGTATTTATTATGTTATTAAATAGTACAGATCTAATCCCTGCCCTCCTAAACTTTACAGCCTAGTGAGAATGTGAGATGGCTATGTAATTAAACAATTATAAACAACATAAAACTCCATTAGAATAAATAATGCACTTGTGACACTTAAGAGATTTACCTATTTTTGATTTGTGGCATCAGGGAAAGCGTGGGATGGAAACTGAGATCTGCAAGTCAGGTAGAGGCTAGTGTGCATGAAGCATGCAGCAAGCAAGAATGTGGAGTGATTGCAAAGGTAGGAAGAGAAATAGATGAGGCTGTGGATATACTTGAACTAGGCTTTGCTCATTTTGCAAACCACGTTGAGGACTTTGGGACTTTTTCCTGAGTGTACTGGGGAAAACATTGAAAGATTTAATGAGAGGCTTATCATGAATAGTTTAGTGTTTAAAATAATATCACTGTGGAACAGAGTGGAGAAATGATTAATAGGGGATACTGCTGTAGTAATCCAGACATGTAATAATGGTGACCTAGATTAGGGAAGCAGTTTTCCTAATGATGAAGAAAAGGGGATGAATTTATAGATGACACAAGAATTAGGATTTCCTGATTCTTGAAGGTGGCAGGTAAAGGAAGCTGAGGAGTCAAAACCAGCTTCCAGTTGGGCTTATGTTGGTACTATTTGTTTATAATTTGAAGCACAGGGAATAGTAGATGAAAGTGGAGGGTTAAGAAGAGAAATGGAAATTTCATTTGGTAGCATGGTTTATTCTATTGGAGATGACAAGTAGGCATCTGGCTATATTGATCTGAACTGTAGGAGAGAGACATATATATAATAGCGATATTGGTTTGAGAATTATTACTACATAGATGGTAGACGGCTCCAGAGGAGTTGCCCAGGGAGTATGTAGAGGGAGAAAAAGAGAGCATTGTACCCCAAAGAAAACCATAATGTAAGGAACAAAGAGAAATCTTAAAAAAGAACATGAAGTGGCCAGAGAAACAATAAGAGAAAAAAAGCAAGGAAAAATATCACAGAAGCCAAAGCAACTGTGCTTCAAGGGTGAAGGAGAGAAAAGTGGATAAGTAAGCAACTGAAATGTATAAATTTGACTTAGGAACAAAGTTGTTGGTGTATTTTGTGAAAACATTCCATTTCAGTTGAATTATTATAATAGAAACCATATTTCTGTGAGATAAGAGTGACTAGGAAGTGAGAAAGTATAGGCAATATGTGAAAACCACATTTGAAAAGTAGGGAATACAAGAAGAGAAATAGCATAGTAATTGAAAGGTGAGGAGGGTGGACATATAGTAATTTTAAAATGTGACAAAATTAAGCGTATTTATCTTAGAGAAAGGAGCTAAGAAAGTGAGAAAGATACAGGGTGGAGAGCACATAGTTTATAGAGCAAGCAGGATTTGAGGGATCAGCATTCTGAATTTTAGAGGTCCTTCCCGACCTCAGATCAAACATATTAAAATGTAACCCCATCTCTTAAGTACATTTTATACAATAAAAAATTAGGATTTTTATAATTTTGCTTTCAAACTTATTTGGCTATGGAAAACTCACTTTATAATTCAGTATTCCTTATCAAAATTCAATGTGCACACTGAAGAATTTTAGAAAATGGAGAATATCCAACTTATAAATTGTTTTCAAATACAGTGAAATGTTTATTAATGCTAAGTTTACAATGCTGATATAATATTACATTTTATATAATTCTATCACTTACTATATTTGATTTTCAGTATTTATAATTTGAATTCAATAATTTCCTTTCTGGACACAAACATATCTGTAGGTACTGGAATAGTTCACATATTCCAGGTGGTTTACCTATATTGCTTAACAGCTGAAATGATCTGAAGAGCAGGTCCCTGAGGTAGTAGGAGGGAACAGGGTAAGGAACAGAAGTGAAGGGACTGGTTTTCAAAAGCTAAATACTTTCCTTCCTTTTTATAGAAGAAAAGGACAAAATAACAGGCGAAGAAGCACAATGATAAAATTCCCATCTCATGGTTTCTATTTACTCTCTGAAGTAGGAATTGAAATGCTGTCATCTATTTGTGAGTATATCTATGTGTGTGTGTGTGTGTGTGTGTGTGTGTGTGTGTGTGTGTATGCATACAAGTATTCTTGAAGTTAGAGCATTGATCTCTTGAAGATAGAGCATTGATATTGTTTGTGGAAACTCTTCTAGAAGCCAATATGTTAAAAATTTTCTCTGCTGATGCTATTTGGAATTTGTTGGCTCTTTCCCATTCTCCTTCCATCTAGTCACAGTCCACTCTGTGCGGATGGGCAAGAACAGGTACACAGAAGTGCTGCACCTCCCTGTGTGATGCTAAAAGACTGCTGACTTGCCTCCTTTTTCTCTTCAAATAAGTATCTCTTTCCCCATTTCCTCATGTTAGGCACAAGTAGCTGATCAGGGAATTCTTATCCACCTTCGGAACAACTGTATTCCTCTCCCCTTTAAAGTCTTCTTCAAAATAAAGACAAAAAATATTAACTTTAATATAGAATGGAATGCATATTTCCCATAGGATAATTAGAAAATGCAGATAAAAATTTTAAAATACCACCATTGATATGTCAACCATGTTTCATTGCTGTTTCTTTAAAAAAAAAAAAAAAGCTCATAGAACATGTTTTATAACTTGCTTTTTATTTCTAGCCAAATATTGTGAAAGCCAATAAACATACTTTTACCAAAACAAAATGCTTTATAGCTACAATGTATTATATTGTTTAACTATTTCCCTATTTCTGGTTATTTGTTTTCAAATTTCAACATTGCAAAGAATGCTGTGATTAATTATCCTTGTATTTAAATATGTGTGTGCCTTTTTAATTATAATCGATGAAGATAAACTTTTAGTAGTAAAGTTGCTAGTTATAAGAGTTTGTAATTTTTAAGGATATTGATACATATTCACTTTGAAATCATTTTAACATCATCCCTTCACTCCTTTGAAGGTACCTAAGGTCTTGGCATATACGAGGTGGGGCAAAAGTAGGATTACAGTTGTGAGTACATGAAAGTGTTTATTCTTGTATTATTATTTATTAATTTATTCATTCATCAACAACTGTAAACCTACTTTTACCCCACCCTGTGTTTTTGTTATCTTCTGTATAGAAAGGAAGTCAGAGATGACTCAATGAATTTTTGAGCCAGCTGGGAAAAAAATCAAAATGTCAAAATCCAACTTCTAAAAATGTCTGCCTTTTAAAAATTCTGAATCACTTCTATTCTTAAAGTTATCTTCACAGAATGGTGTCAAATTCCCAAACTATAAACACCTTTGCCAAGCAGTCCATTTCAATAATGTTTCAGCATTACATGAATGGAAGGTCATCCGTAGTGATAATGAGGTCATCTGTCCTGAAGCATTAGTACTCTCTTACTCAGGAAATGTTGTGCCTGTGGGAAAGCTGAGCACATCCACAGATACTATTATTAAAATGTCCTAATTATTTGAAAAACCATTTTGAATAATAGAGTGGGTTTACTTTTCTCTCATTAATATCCCTGGGCAGACTATACAGAAGTTAGAAAACCACAACTTCACTGCTTTTGGCCAGAGGCCATTGCAGTGCTGCCAGACGGAGGGATAACACAGGTACAGAGTGTTCTTCTGAAAAGGTTACAATCTGGTACACAGAACTGAATTAGAGTACAATTCTGAGTGTACCACCACACAATACTTTGGCACTGGTTCTCTGAAGAGAATGTCAGATCAATACACTGCCATGTCAAATTGACTGTTGTTTAAAATAACTTGAGATCTAAGATACCGCTTGAGAAGGAACTGTGGGCGGTGGGTGGGGGGGGAGGAAGGAGAAAAGAAGTTACATGAAAGCCCATTTGACAACAAGTAGCTTATCTCTTAGAGAACAGGTCTTGATAACATACTGGATAACTTATATTAATAAATTTCTGGAATTTTTCAAAATGCATATGACAGAAGTTTAAAGTAATGAGAAACAAGTGCATGTTATAATTCAATGTAAGAAATACCATTTGAGTTACGATAGTTGTATTGAATAAATTTGTCTAAGCCACATAAATGATGACATCTTTATTTCCCATAAGTTATTTTATGGAGCAAAATTAGAATAGAGCAGTATCAAGGGGAGAGTCTCTTGAAGGTCACAACAATGTGAAGAGGCTGGCTGTGTACAGTGTCAGCTGAATAACCCACGGGGACTGAAGGAATAGGACTGGATTTCTTCCACAGAGCAAGCCTGGCAAATTCCCATAAAATTAGGTCACTAGGCAAACTTTCCAAGGCTGGCAGTGTACTTATGATTCTCAACCTCCCTTCTAAGCTTTCTTTTTTTTTAATTTTGGCACTTATAAATTCTGCTAAGGCAGTATCTGAAATAACAGAATGGCTTAAAGGAACACCAGATGAATGCTAAATATGAAGAATTTATAGAGTGTACAGAGAGCCCTCAGAAAGAGAACTTTTGAGACTAATAGGTAAAGTCAGAAGATTATCAATCAACCAATGAATTAGTATTTATTGGCATGTAAAATATGCCTGCTACCATGTAACTACATATGGTGAGAAGTATGAGATCTATGTTGGGTATCTGCCTTTGTTCATTTGGAAGTGTAATAACAACTCAAACAGGGCTACTACATAGAAATAATCCACATGGCCCATTCGTTTGCACATTTGGCATGTGACTTAAAGCTAAACGAAGTAAATTATTGAAATCAGTGGGCAGCATATTGAATGACAAGGTTCACAACCTTCTCAAATCTCAAGTTCTGTTTTTAGAGACACATTTTCTGGCACTTTTACTCCAAAAAGACTCTAATCCGTCTTGGAAATCTAACAACATCTATGTGATTTTTCTAGCTGGCAGCACAGATATTGTCAAATATTTGTTTTAAATCTTTAAAGAAATTCTTTAGCTAAGTTAGGTGGAGGTGGTTATTCCTCATTTACCAGTAATGATCCAACTTCCTAGGGAAGAACAAAATAACTGAGCTTTCATAGTAACTGTAGAGTGTCACCAGGCAGCTCCTTGCTCCTCAGGGATGTAGTCATTAGCATCAGAATGCTTGGAAAGGTGACCTACACTCTTCCAGCTATTTGGATGAAGATTTTCTCCTATAATAAAAATGGGAAAAAGTAATAAAAAGTCACTTCCTGTTGTAGTAACCAAAGCACAAGTAGTCTTCATCACTTGGCTATTTCATTTATGGATTTCTAGTCATTAGCTGTTATGTGTGGAGAAGACCCAATATGTGAAAATACTTATCACCAGCTCCAGTGGTCTGTGGATTGATGCATTTAGAACAACAGTAACTACACACAATTATTTTTATTTAAAATATAATCTTGGTCTCAGATTCTAAACTATATTTACTTTTTTAAACCTAGAGAAAAAGTAGTAGACATTAGCTTCTCTTGGTTGAAAGTCATGAAAACCTTGCAGCTAGGGAAATCGTCTTTCAGTGGCTAATATACTATAACATTATTTTTGCATTCCTTTGGTTTCATCACACTGAAAGCAGGTCTTTAAATTTCTTATGATTCTTATTATTTATTTCTATCAGATAATTTGAGAAGTTCTAAATATCATATTGTAAAACTAATTATTTTTTAAGAAGAACTTTAGGTAACATATGACTGGCTGCTTATCTATAATATGCAGAAATACTAATCTTATTTGGAAATAACCAAAAGGCCCTGTTAAATTATAAATAAAGTATGAATCATTTTATTTCATTATAAAAATAATGAGTAAAATATTTAAAAAATTGTTTGGGGAATTCTAGTTTAAAAAAAAAGTTACTAATTTCCCTAATAGAGCTCTGGAGGTAATTGTATTTCTAATTTTATGGAGAAATCATTTCATTATTATTAATGTGTTTAATTCTCAAAAGCTAGTTGCAGTATTTTTAGTGTAAGCTTATGTGGAAAATACAGGCAGAATTATATAATTATTATGTGAATTTTATTATCTCTCTAAGAAAGCAAAAATAAAGAGACTAATTTCAGATATGAAGAAAGATATGTAGGTTCTTTTCACTCTACCACTAAGCAATCTTTGTCAAATTGCTGTAATTTTCTGGAACTTGATTTCCACAGCTATAAAATAAAGAGGCTAGAGGTAAATCACTACTGATATTCTCTACAAAACAGTTCCTTGATCAAATAAATTTGAAAATCACTACACAGTGTATCTTTATAGTATATTTAGATTGAATCCTCCAGTAATGGAACTTGCTTTTCTTTATTTACATCAAAATTTCCTAAAGCCATCTGAGCATAGATCTCTTTCTAGTTTTCTTTCTATAACAATTAACATACTTGGAACAAGCTTTGAGAAATTCCAGCTAAATGATCTACAGGGTGTGCTCGAGATCCCACATTTTGTTGTCTAAGTGATTCAAGGCAAGAAAATGAAAAGCTGTCTCCTTCTTTTGATAACAAAAATTGGAATCCTATGCATGTATTAAACTCTTTTTATTTTTCCTAATAATATCTTTCCAGTCCCCCTTTTTTCATTTCCATGAACAACAAAAGAAATAAATTTTATGCATACACCATAGACCATAATATTTTAAGTCACTAAGACATCTGAGGAAGAAGCAAATTACCACTATTAGGTTAAAACTTAATTACTAAACAGATTTTAAAAAGCACAAAAAAGACAAATGGCCAAAGCCTTAAACATTCAAACTAACCCTTCCACTTAAGTCATTGTAGCAAGTCATTGGCCACATTTACACAATAAACATTTAGTGAAGATATGTCATATAACAAATAACAATACTGTGGCAGATACTGTCCAGTATTGAAGAATAAATGCTTCCTTATACTAAAGAAAATTTTTTTGTCTAACAAGACATCCTACCTAATAATAAAGTAATATGCAAATTGACCGCACCTTTGCTACGCCTAAACCACGCCCACCAGCCAAGCCACCCCACCAGCCAATCAGGAGCAAATATGGAAATAACCCAACCAAGATGGCTACAGCCACTGAGAGCAGGAGGGTTTCCATGGTAAAAAAAGAAGCCAAGCTTTCCATGCCTCCTGTTGCCGGCCTAAGCCTCCACTCAAGGCTACAAAGTTTCAATTATAGAAGGTGAATTAACTCCAACAGAAATTGCTGCCGGCCTCGGAGCGAGCAACAGGCTTGGCTTTGCTCCAGGCTACAAAGTTTCAATTGTAGAAGATAAATAAATCCCAGATACCAGGGCCTCCTCTTGGATCGCCAGGGGGCGTGGCCGGCCTGCAAACCAACACAGGCCCCTTGCTCGGGCTGCCCCACATCCCAAGGGAATCCCCACCCTTCAGGGCAAACCAGTCAGCCCCCACCCATGCACCAGGCCTCTAGCTTATCTAATAAAAGAGTAATATGCAGATTGACCATCACTGCAACACAAAATATAGCTGCCCCCATGTGGTCAAAGATCCTGCCCCCATGTGGACACAAGATGGTCACCACAAGATGGCCAGCAGGGGAGGGCAGTTGGGAGGCACCAGGCCTGCAAAGGAGGGCAGTTGGAGGCGATCAACCCTGCAGGGGAGGGCAGTTAAGGGTGACCAGGCCAGCAGAGGAGGGAAGTTGGGGGCAAACAGGCTGGCTGGGGAGAAGTTAGGCATCAATCAGGCTGGCAGCGGAGTGGTTAGGGGGTGATCAGGCTGGCAGGCAGAAGCGGTTAGGGGCAATCATGAAGGCAGGCAGGTGAGCAGTTGGGAGCCAGCAGTCCTGAATTGTGAGAGGGATGTCCCATATTGGAAAGGGTGCAGGCTGGGCTGAGGGACAAGCCCCCCCCCCCCTCCGTGCACGAATTTCGTGCACCGGGCCTCTAGTGAGATATAATAATATATTAGTAATTATAATGGACTAGAGGCCCGGTGCACAAAATTCATGCACGGAGGGGGGTTGTCCCTCAGCCCAGCCTGTACACTCTCCAATATGGGACCCCTGGAGGGATGTCCGACTGCCCGTTTAGGCCCGATCCCAGTGGGATTGGGTTGGACATCCCTCTCACAATCCAGGATTGCTGGCTCCCAACTGCTTGCCTCCCTGCCTTCCTGTTTGCCCCTAACCACTTCTGCCTGCCAGCCTGATCACCCCCTAACCACTCTGCTGCCAGCCTGTTTGCCCCCAACTTCCCTCCTCTGCCAGCCTGGTCACCCCTAACTGCCCTCTCCTGCAGTGTTGATCACCTCCAACTGCCCTCCCTTGCAGGCTTGGTCCCTCTCAACTGCCCTCTCTTGCAGGCAGGGTGCCTCCCAACTGCCCTCCCCTGCTGGCCATCTTGTGGTGGCCATCTTGTGTCCACATGGGGGCAGGATCTTTGACCACATGGGGCAGCTATATTGTGTGTTGCAATGATGATCAATCTGCATATTACTCTTTTATTAGATAGGATAGAGGCCTGGTACAGGGGTGGGGTCCAGCTGGTTTGCCCTGAAGGGCGTCCCGGATCAGGCAGGGGTTCCCTTGGGGTGTGGGGCGGCCTGAGCGAGGGGCCTGTGGTGGTTTGCAGGCCGGCCACATCCCCTGGCAACCCAAGCAGAGGCCCTGGTATCTGGAATTTATTTTCCTTCTACAATTGAAACTTTGTAGCCTGGAGCAGAGCCAAGCCTGGGGCTCCCTCCGAGGCTGAGGCCGGCAGCCATTTCTGTTGGGGTTATAATTTAAACTTTGTTGCCTTAAGCGGGTGGGCCCGGCCAGGGTGTGCGGAAAGCTTTGCTTCCCCTGTTGCCGGCAGCAACCCTGGCCTGCTCTCTCAAGCTCCATTCTGCCGCCATTTGTTTGAAATTGTTTACCTTCTATAATTGAAACTTTGTAGCTTGAGTGGAGGCTTAGGCCTGGCAAGGGCAGGCGGAAAGCTTGGCTTCCTCTGTTACCTAGGAAACCTTGCTCTCTGTGGCTGTAGCCATCTTGGTTTGGGTTAATTTGCATACTCGCTCTGATTGGATGGTGGGCGTGGCTTGTGGGTGTGTCAGAGGTATGGTCAATTTGCATATTTGTCTATTATTAGATAGGATTATTATATTACATATATAATAATAATAGCATAAAATAATTACTTTTATTTATTAGGTCTCTACTGTGTGATGGACACTATAGAAACCCTTAAAACATTGATTCTATTGTTGTTTTCAGTTTACAATGAGGACTCTAAGATTTAGAGAGGTTGATGATTCCTTCAAGGACACACAGTTGCAGATGACAGAAAGAATTCAGACCCAGCTCTATATGACTCTTGCATCATACTACCTTTAAAATCAGGTTTAAAAATGAATATAGGCAGAAAGAAGGGATTAATGAGATGGGAAAATGGTGATCTGAGAAGAGGCTAAATTGAGAGAACTGGGTTTTATAGGAAGGATCAAATCAAGATTGCCAGGATAGTGAGTTGACCTTGAGAGGAAAAAAAAGGGGGGGATACCTCTCAAGAATGGAAAAGGCATCAAGGGTGGGAACTTTTTTCTGCCAAGGGCCATTTGGAGATTTATAACATTATTTGCGGGCCATACAAAATTATCAATTTAAAAATTGGCCTGATATATTTGGTCAAACATTTAATTAACTCACCCCTAATGCCTTGGCAGGGCCAGACCAAATGATTCGCAGGCCTTATGCAGCTTGCAAGTCAGACATTCCTCATGCTGGATAATGAGAGTTGGTCAGAAATGTGGAGAGGAGAAAGGCTCTCAGACTTATTCCAACCTCATATGAAGAGCAACAATTTTTAATGTTTGCTCTCTCCCAGATACATGTTTGAACTTGACCTGCCTTTATTACTCAGTGTGAGCCCTAACTCAAATGGACTCTTGAGTCCTCTCCATGAACTATCAAGCTACCTTATCAGATCAAATATCATTAACCATGACGTCTTTTAGAAACCCAGAGACCCCTAATTATAGCCCCTTCCCTCTTTTTTAATCCTCACCTGAGGATATTTTTTTCCATTGGATTTCTAGAGAGAGAGTGGAAGGGAGGGAGGAGGGGGAGAAAGAGAAACACATTAATTGGTTGCCTCCAGCACGTGCACATGCTGCTACTGAGCTGGGGAACCTGCAATCCAGGTAAAAGCCCTTGACTGGGAATCAGGAATTGACTCTGTGACCCTTTGGTCCAAGGGCTGATGTTCTAACCATTGAGCAAAGCTGGCCATCTCCATAGTCCTTTTAAAAAAATTAAAAAAAAAAAAACAGTGGTAAAATATATCCCTCTGATTCCAAGTAACAAAATACCATTTTGCTGATTTTATGGATACCTATGAGGGACACATGTCCTCCATCTTGTCAGGGAAACTTTCAAGTGTAAAATACTCTTTTTTTTTTTTTTTCTTGGAGAACATCATTTTTTGTTGGAAGCTTAGAGAAAGAGAACCTTTTATTTAATCTATTTCAAATGTAAAGATTTTATCTCACTTTGAAAGAAAGTCTTCATTCCCATTTCTAAACATTTCCTTTAGTTTATTCTGGACACACAGAATCCTAACAATGTGTCAGAGTGGGAGTGGCAGCTTGGTGCCATTGAAGATTACTGTGTGTCTTCTCTATATAAACTTATCTACATAAAAAGATTGGGGATAGAGCCCTAGCTAACCCTTCAACCCTCTTCCACTTATCACCTTTGAACTTCATGGGGTTTAAACAAATTAAAGTATTAGATTCCACCAGAACTCAAGGTAATGAAAACCTTCCAAAGCCTTAAATGAGCAGGAGAAACTAAAGAGGGATGTGAATTCCTTAGGTCCATGGCTTTGGGCTGTTCGATGGGTATTTAGAGAGGCTCCCAATTTAGTCTGTATCCAAAGGTTTGGGATTCAAGTGCTTGCTTTGTGTTTTAATATCAGCCCAGCTGCTAATTCACTGTGTGGCCTTGGGCATTTAAAGGGATTCGGTTAAATGGTATTTTTTAAAGACCTTTCCAATTCAAATATTCTAGTTTGTAGAAGTGGACAAAATGAAATATCTGCATTAATGAAAAACTCAACTTTGAGTGCGTGTGTTTCAAAATGCAACACACATCTCTCAAGGACAAAGATAGTTCTTCTGCACACTAAGTGATTAAAGAATCCATACACGTTAATAAATAATATAGTTGTATAAAAGGTCCAAGCTATGTGCATTACAACTACTCCTCAACTCTGTTCTATAGAGTGACAAAAGTCCATACACACTGGTCACCTCTGAGAGTCACAATTACCCCCAGGAGTTACAAGTCAGAAATGATACACCTCTGGATGCCTGGGCTACTGGCTGTGGCAATCCCAGACCTAGTGCACTCTGACTACAGGACTCTGCCCTCTTCCTTTGTAGTAAGAGGAAGCATATATAATTTTGCAACTTGGGGAAGGGCCAGGACTCAAGAAGTCCAATAAATGTATCCAACAGTTACAATATTATGGAATTAACACTTTATCAAATTAAAAAGAAGACTTTCCTGTGCCTTTGTTATGTATTTTCTAATGATGTAATATTTGGGTACAACTATTTCTACTTGTACATCTCCTGTGTCCTAAGTACACAAGCCTTTGGAAAATGCTAGCCTGAATTCAGAGATAAAGAAAAACTAACTGATTCACTCTAAGTTTGGATCCATAATTTTGCTTTGCTAAATTCATATTGCACTATAAGATCAAAATTAAATCTAGGAAATCTTATTCTCTGTATCTTAAATGTCATTTTTTTTTACTTGATTTTCAGTAAGAGTTCTAAATGTATTGTTTTCTCTCCTTGAGGAAAATTCCTGTTTTTATCCGGCAGACTATCTACCACAGGATAGGAAAACACAAAATAAACTCTACTCTAAACTACATGAAAAAAGGGAAATGTCTTTGTATCCCTGACCTGGTGTGATCCTTGATACTGGTAGATGCTTATAAACTGTTTATTAAATAAGCTTATTAAATTAATGAATTAATGAAAGAATCAATAATTTGGAGACCCAATAATACATGGATATATGGAGCTTGCAAATACCTTGGTGATTCATTGTGATGCTTTGTATAATTCTGTTTGTTTTGGTTAGTCAGTTCCAGTCAGAGACTGTATTATAATCCTACTGGATAATTATCAATTATAATTATAAATTCCATAGAAAATCTAAGAATAGCCACTCTACCAATTCAAACTGGTACTGGCAGATCTGAAGTTTTATGAATTTCTGGTAAGTAAATTTTCATGCCTGTAAACAATGTCTAGAGAAAATGTTCCGTTAGGTTCACTGAAAATGAGAACAGCATTTTTACCTAAAGTAGTTTATTTTTGCCATAGAGAACCTCTCTCCCCCAGGGTCATTTCTAAGGAAGTTCAAGGTTAGATATTTTTCTCTCAATGTCTTTCAATAAGTTCTTCTAAAATGGAAGATATTATTGTAGCCAAATTTACTTTGCAAAAAAATAACATGGAATCAAAGGAAAGCTACCTCTTTTCCCCCTCATCTAAGTCCAGCCATAGCTTTGGTAATCCTGGGTTCAATTACTACGAATTCTGCCAGCATCCTGTCATTTCTTCTAGAGCCAGACAGAGCAGGACAAAGGAAAGCATTTTATGCTTCCACTGCCTTTGTTCTTCTCCCTTCTTGCTCCTAAGTACAGAGGAGAGTTGCCTGGTGAGTGGCTGAACATTACTCTTTCATTTTTAATCTTGAAAATCTTCAACATTATTAGGAAGACTATAAAAGAAGAATACACACATAGAAACTCTTTCTATGAAGTGAATTAACAGCTTTCATATAAATAGATGACAAAATTATTTTTATCTTCCCAAAAGAGTTTATTCATAAAAATAAGAGTGACATTTATTTTCCCCTCTGAAGAATAATAACAGTGAGCTAAAAGAAACCTATGTAGTATGTGTGTAAGAATTTATTAATTTGTCTGACAAATGTTTATACAGCACTTATTACATAGCAGGCATGGTTCTAGTTTCTGGGAATACAGTAGTAAATGATACCAACAAAGTTCTCTGCAATAAAAAGAGAGACAGTTTATTTACAAACTAATTGTTTAATGTAATTTCAGGTGATGCTATGAAGAAAAATAAAAGCATGGAAAAGCAGAGGGTAAGGGTAAGCATTTGTCTGAGGGGCAACATCCCCATGGAGACCTGAGTGACATGAAGAGAAATGTCAGAAAGTAAAACACTATGTGGATGTGAGGGCTGCAATTCTCAAAAAGAAGGGGAGTGGAGAAGAGCAGGGTCCAATGACCCAAGTTGAAGTTTGAATTTTATTCTAAGTGTAATGACAAGACATGGAAGACTTTGACAGGGGGTGATGTGATCTGATTTCTATTAAAATATCTCTTTGGCTATTTTAGTAGGGAAAGGGGAGGCCGGAGCTGACTCAGAGCCTTTTTCAACAGTCCATTTTGAGTTTATTTTTGTGTATGGTGTAAGTTGGTGGTTTAGTTTCATTTTTTTGCATGTATCCGTCCAATTTTCCCAACACCATTTATTGAAGAGACTGTCTTGACTCCATTGTATGTTCATGCCTCCTTTGTCAAATATTAATTGAGCATAGTGATTTGGGTTGATTTCTGGGTTCTCTATTCTATTCCATTGATCTATATGTCTGTTCTTGTGCCAGTACCAGGCAGTTTTGAGAACAGTTGCTTTGTAATACAGCTTGATATCTGGTATTGAGATCCCACCTACTTTGTTCTTCTTTCTCAGGATTGCTGTAGCTATTCAGGGTCTTTTTTTATTCCAGATGAATTTTTGGCAAGTTCGTTCTAGGTCTGTGAAATATGCCATTGGTATTTTAATGGGGATTGCATTGAATTTATAGATTGCTTTGGGTAGTATGGACATTTTGATGATGTTGATTCTACCAATCCATGAGCATGGTCCATCTGTTTATGTCTTCCTCTATCTCTTTTTTCAGTGTAGTGTAGTTTTCCGCATATAGGTCTTTTACCTCCTTAGTTAAGTTTATTCCTAAATATCTTAATTTTTTTGGTGTGATGGTAAATGGGATTGCTTTTTTTAGTCTCTCTTTCTGTAAGTTCATTATTGGTATATAGAAATGCCATAGATTTCTTGGCTTTAATTTTGTATCCTGCTACATTGCCGAATTCATTTATTAAGTCTAATAATTTTTTGATGGAGTCTTTAGGGTTTTCTATGTACAGTATCATGTCATCTGCAAATAAGGACAGTTTGACTTCTTCTTTTCCAATTTGGATGCCTTTTATTTCTTCTTCTTGTCTGATCACAATGGCTAGTATTTCCAGCACATGCAAAAAAATAAAACTAGACCACCAACTTACACCATACACAAAATAAACTCAAAATGGATCAAAGACTTAAACATATGATGGGAAACCATAAAAATATTAGAGGAATCCACAGGCAGAGAAATCTCAGAATTGCCAAAGCAATTTCTTCACTGATACTGCTCCTAGGGCAATGGAAACTAAAGAAAAAATAAACAAATGGGACTACATCAAAATAAAAAGCTTTTGCACAGCAAAGGAAACCATCAATAAAACAACAAGAAAGCCCACTGCATGGAAGAACATATTTGCCAATGATATCAACCATAAGGGTTTAATTTCCAACATTTACAGGGAACTCATACAACTTAAAAAAAAGAAGATAAACAACCCAACCAAAGAAAACGGCAACTGATCTAAATAGACACTTTTCGAAAGCAGACAGAAGGAAGGCCAAGAGACATATGAAAACCTGCTCAAAGTCACTAATCATCAGAGAGATGCAAATCAAACAACAATGCGGTACCATCTCACACCTGTCAGAATGGCTATCATCAACAAATCAACAAATGACAAGTGCTGGCGAGGATGTGGAGAAAAAGGAACCCTCGTGCACTGCTGGTGGGAATGCAGACTGGTGCAGCCACTGTGGAGAACAGTATGGAGTTTCCTTAAAAATCTAAAAATGGAACTCCCATTTGACCCAGTGATCTCACTTCTATAAATATATCCCAAGAAACTAGAAACACGAATCAGAAAGGATATATGCACCCCTATGTTCATAGCAGCACAATTCACCATAGCTAAGATTTGTAATCAGCCTAAGTGCCCATCAGCAGATGAGTGGATTAAAAAACTGTGGTACATCTACACAATGGAATACTACACTGCAGTAAAAAAGGAGTTCTTACCATTTGCAACAATATGGATGGAGATGGAGAGCATTATGCTAAGTGAAATAAGCCAGTCAGAGAAAGATAAATATCACATGATCTCACTCATTTGTGGAATATAATGAACAACATAAACTGATGAACAAAATCAGATCCAGAGACAGAGAAACATCAATCAGAACATCAAACCTCAGGGAATGTAGGGGACGGTGGGGGTAAGGAGGAGAGATCAACCAAAGGACTTATATGCATGCATATAAGCCTAATCAATGGACACAGACAACAGGGGGTTGGGGGAATGAATGGGAGGGTAATGGGGAAATAAGGACAGATATGTAATACCTTAATCAATAAAGAAATAAAAAAATAAAGTCCAGGTAAGCAACAAACAGTGGTGAAAATAATAAAGTGTCAAAGTAGCAGAAATCTTTCCATCTGGGTTTGATAATTCTGTATAAATTCTATCCCAGAATTGTACTATCTCAATCTTGGAATTAAGAATCCTGAATAGCCCAGCCAGTGTGACTCAGTGGTTGAGCATCAACCTATGTATGAACCAGGAGGTCACGTTTTGATTCCTGGTCAGGGCACATGCCTGGGTTATGAGCTCTATCCCCAGCATGGGGCATGCAGGAGGCAGCCACTCAATGATTCTCTCTCATCATTGATGTTTCTATCTTCCTCTCTGAAACCAATAAAAATTTATTTTAAAATATGTTTAAAAAAATCCTGAACAAAACATTCTACAATTATGTCTCACACAGTTGGGTGTGGAACTCATTTTTTTCTCTTCTCACTAAGCCTAGTTAGCAAGCTTCTGAAATGAACAAAATGAGGAAAATCATGTGAGGTAAACGCAAACACATAACAGAAGGGGAATTTTGGTTCAAAGGAAGATTACAGAGGGACTAGTAGGAAAGACAGTGTTCAGTGATGTGTGGATTTGGACACACCAAACTATTTTCAACACTCCCAATGAAAATGTAGATGGTTGAGCAAAATAAACACACACAAAAATAAAACATTCCATTGAACTGTATAGTAATTTACATTTTCAACACCAAAAATTCAGAGTATAGCAAGAGAAAAGATATTTGCAACATTTTTGTGCATGTTTGGCAGTACAGAAAATGTAACTTGAACACTGAAATGTTGGAATTGCCTGAAAATGTTCTTGGTTTTATGTACAAAGGGACAATATTGTTTAATTTGAGACTATTCAAGAAAATTGGGAATATACAGACATTTGAATTGGTCATGCTCTTCCTTAAAAATAGACAATTTTCTACCATTTAATCCACCAGATATAATATTGGTGAAATGAGAGAAGAAATTTTCATCTCCATTTTATACATAGGAAAATGAAACACAGCAAGGTGATGAGAATTTCTTTCAATTCCAATAAAACAAGCTCAAATTTAGAATTTCCACACCCATTTTCTCGCCTATTTCTTAAGCTCCTACAGAGACTGGTCCTCTAGTCTCACAAGTGTGTGCAAGTCACTACATTCTTTCCTTTTTTAAGTTTTTCCACTTAACAGAGGAATGAGTTTCTCTGGTTGGGGAAATAAAACAAAAGAAAAAATATTTATTTGCCAAAAAGAAAAAGAAAAAGTTTTAAAGCAGTATATATACAAAATAATAAATGGGTAATATGCTCATTAGACCAGACATCATTCTGGACTTCCTTCTGGACAAAGCCAGGCTGGAGCGAAGCCCAGGTTCCGGGTGCAAGAGGGAAGCCAGTGCCAGCAGCTGGAGGAAGGAAGGCCTACTCTTGTATGAATTTCATGCATCAGGCCTCTAGTATGTATATGTGTATATATATATATATATATATATATATATATATATATATATATATACAAGGGATGAATGATTTGTGATGTGTGTATATGCATACACACATCACAAATCATTAATCCCTTAGAAGCAGTATATTTTTTGTACTTCTGGCCATGTTAGGATCTACTATTCATATCCTATATAATAAAAGCCTAACATGCAAATTGTTTGACTGGGAATTTGACTGCTCGCTATGACATGCACTGACCACCAGGGGGTGGCACAAAACATGGCAGGTGTCAGCAGCAGGCAGAAGTGGAGGCACTGCCAGCCCTGATGGGCCCTGATGAGAGCAGGACCACGGTGGGATGGTGGAACAAGTGAGCAGGCAGCGCCAGGCCAAGGTGGGTGCAAGCAGGGCCGCCTTCTGGCTCCCAGGCACTGAGGGAGCTGGGTGGAGTTCCCAGCCCCAATCGATCATCCTGCAGGCAGGATAGTGGAACAGATGAGGGGGCAGTGCCAGGCCGTGGCAGGGTGCCAGGCAGGGCTGCGGGGCTGTGAACCTGGGGGCCGAGCTGAGGCCTGATCCCTGCAGCCACCCAAAGGGACCCCACCTGTGCACGTATTTGTGCACTGGGCCTCTCATAGTTTAATAAGAAGTCAAAATACCATATTTTCCGGCATATAAGACTACTGGGTGTATAAGATTTTCCTGGGTTAAAAAGTTGTCTTATATGCCAGAAAATACAGTATATATATGTATGTGTGTGTGTGTGTGTGTGTGTGTATATATATATATATATATATATATATATATATATATATATACCGTATTTTCTGGCTTATAAGACAACTTTTTAACCCAGGAAAATCTTATACGCCCAGTCGTCTTATACGCCGGAAAATACGATAAGTTAACAAGTGAAGAATGAAACTCAGAAAAAAGAGATTATTGAAAAGCTTAATTCTGAAGAACTGTGACTGAAGAAAGGTAAGTCCATAGCAATCTATAATTTGGTGACAAATTGCTACGATTATCATAGAATTGATTGTCTTTTATTTATTTTTAAATCTTTATTGTTGGTAGTATTACATATGTCCCCTTTTTCCCCCCCAATTGACCCCTTCAAGTCTGCTCCCACCCCTACTCTAGGCCTTCATCACACTATTGTCTGTGTCCATGGGTTATGCATATCTGCTTACAAGTACTTTGGTTGATCTCTTTCCACTCATCCACCCACCCCTGCTTTCCCTCTAAGATTATACAATCTAGTTTCTGGTGCAAGGATGCCAATCTAGCTCCACAATGAACACAGCAAGAATGGATTTAAACTTCACGATGAGCATTCCTGGTTAATTATAACTAAAACTTCTAAGTATAATTCTATTCTTCTAAGGCCCTTTTCAGTCATATCCTTCTTTCTGTCTTTTGGATGTATTGTCTTATATACTCTTTCCCTTTCCTTCTGTTTTTAAGCCCTAACTTATTTCAAGACATAGTTCGAATCCCACCATATTGAAACTCAATGACTTTCACCTTTTATGAATCCCTACAATAAAGGAAAATATAAAACCCCTGGCTAGTGTTGCTCATAGGTTAGAGCATCAGCCCACACACTGAAGGGTTTGGTTCCTGGTCCAGGGCACATCGCTGGGTTGCAGGTTTGATCACTGGCCCTGATTGGGGTGCATGCAGGAGGCAACCAATCAATGTGTCTCTCTCACATTGATATTTATCTCTGTCCCCCTTCCTCCCTCTCTTCCACTCTCTCTAAAAGTCAATGGAAAAAATACCTTTGGATGAGGATTAACAAAAAATAAAAATAAAAAGGGGAATATAAGAATTCCTAACTAAAAGTTGGTCATGGTGGGATGTCACATCCTAGGCCTATTGCTTCCTTCATAAAGGTCAGTCTTTATCTGAAGTGAGACTTTATTTTCTTTTTGCATCTAAGATAGCATACCTTTGAAATGTCAGAATAATCTGATTTTTCCAGATCCTTCAGGCACAACCCCTGGAAGAAGACTACAGAACCCCTCATTGTTAACTTGTTGCCTGCCTACCATCTCTATGTGCTGTCAATATGAATTGTTAACTATCCTGTACCCACCACTGTAAAAGAAGTGCATGTGCCTTTCCAATTTGCTCTTTATGCAACCCCAGAGATTTTCTTGCTTTGCTTTCTCTTGTCCCCTTAATCTCCTACCAATTGATTTCATGTAACCCTCATGTCTCTTCCTTTGATTCTAATGTATAAAATAATAAAACTACCATTCCCTGGAGCATTTTCTCAATCCATTGAGATTTTGTTTCCTAGCAATTGTCCTCAGCTTGGCTTAAATAAACTAAAAAATGTTCTACACTGGTTTGATCGTTTCTACATCAACATATCTGCTATATCTAAAGTCTGGGTCATATAATGTAATTCAGGGTCCAGAGAGGGTCCAATTTGAATACTTCTCCTTAGGAATTCTGGAATATCGTGGCACAACTCTCAATTTCTGTATAGAATCATTTCAGCCAGTGAGAATAGACTGCATTTTCATAGTTTCAGTTAGTTAAAACAAAAATATATAGGAAAACAGTTGAATTGGAAAGTTTAGGGTCAACATAAAATAGTGGGTCCAATAATTCTATCAAAATTATAGTATGAAGAAGGTACTTTGAGCGAGCCTATATACTATAGTACAAGAAAAGATCTGAGCTCTGATTCCAGGGAGAGTCAATGGAATTGGGTTCCACTTGAAGTCATGGCGAAATGGCAAGAAAAGTGGGATCATGCAATAAAAATTTCTGTGGTCTAGCTTTACCAGTATGAAACTTTATCTGAAATCTTTTAAAAAATGATATCTAACATATTAAAGTAATGGTACTTACTATTAAGAGACCAAGCAAACTGCAATTATTGGTAAGATAGAAGCTTCAAGAGATATGATGAACAGTGGAAGATGGCATTCTCAGAACTGGGAGAAAACTGACCAATTCTGCAAAAGTAACAATAATAAATGCAATAATGATAATACTCATCATTGATTAATTCTCTTTATGGGTCAACACTATGTACATTATCTCATCTAATCCTTATAACTACTGTTTGAGGTAAGTATCATTAAGTCATTTTACAGAGTGGGAAACTGAGGCAGTTTAAGCAGCTTAACAGGAATCACACAGGGCATAACTGACAGAGTCAGTATTCAAGCCTTTTGTGATTTCAGAGCTCCTATTCTTAATCCTCAGGCTCTATGTCTTCTACACAAAGGTACAAAGGCAGAGGAATGCTCTTGAACTAAAGAAGAGAGCCCATGTGACTCTCTGTCATTAAAGGAGTTTTTAAACTGGCCATCTGAGGGCAGGGGTGGAGTGGGGTGAAAGACTGGTGGAGTTAGGACCTTAGAATCCTGAGGGGAGACCTCAGTTAGAACGGACCAATCTTGGATTTCCCAGTAATAGAGACAGCCTAGGAACCAAAGGCTTCTTTTATATTTTTCTCTAAGCATTTAACACATGGCATGCATCTAATTATAAATCCTCACTTTCAGGATGATAACTTAATCTATACTAATAATATTTATTTAAGAATACTTAACATATAATTGATAAATTCTTATTCCTCTAAGATGAGGTTTCATTATGATCCTGTGGAATTGGAGGGCAGAGGATTGACCACAATTACTTTTTAAAAAATGTTTTTATTGATTTCAGAGAGAGGAAGGGAGAGGGAAGAGAGATAGAAACATCAAAGATGAGAGAGAACCATTGATCGGCTGTCTCTTGCACACCCCATGCTGTGGATCGTACCTGCAACCCGGGCATGTGCCCTGACTGAGAATTGAACCGTGACCTCCTGGTTCATAGGTCGACGTTCAACCACTGAGCCACACCAGCTATACTGACCACAATTACTTTTAAAGGGCTTTTCAGTTCCCAGTGAATTTGTGTTTTAGTCACATCCACATCCTCATTTGTAAAAGATATATTCAGGATGAGACTCTTAAAAGAAATTTATATATATATACATATATATTATATACTAGTAGCCCATTTGCAGGAAAAATCCTGCAAGCTGCCGCTGCCGCCGCTGTTGCGGCTGCCGCACCTGCACCCGCGCCACTGCCACCCGCCCCGCTCCGCCCCGCCCCGCCCGGGCTTTCCCTCTGGTAGCCACCTTGCTTTCCGCTTTTCCTCCCTCTTCCTTCTAAGTTGTCTTCAGTCTTCACTCCTCCCTCCCTCAGAGTATGCAAATTAACCGCCATCTTTGTTGGGTATTTTGCATACTCGCCCTGATTGGCTGGCGGGCATGGCTTTGAATGGTGGGCGTGGCTTGGGCGTAGCAAATGTGCGGTCAATTTGCATATTACTATTTTATTAGGTAGGATATATATCTATATATATATATATATATATATATATATATATATATATATATATGTATGTATATAGTTGGCATGTAATAGTAGTTTCAGGTACAACATAATGATTTGACATTTATGTACCTTACAAGGTGATCATCACACTAAGTCTAGTAACCATCAATCACTATGCATAGTTATCACAATATTTTTTACTATATTCCCTTCTCCTTTTTACCCATCCCCCCACATTCACATTCCTCCCCTCTGGCAACTATCAGTTTGATCTCTGTTTCCATTATTTTGTTTGTTCATTTTGTTGTGTGCTTTTTAAATTCCACATATAAATGAAATCATTTATCTTTCTCTATCTGATTTATTTCACTTAGCATAATACCCTTTAGATCCATCCATGTTGTTGCACATGGCAAGAGTTCATTCTTTTTATGGCTAACTAATATTCCATTGTATATATGTACCATATCTTCTTTATCCATTTGTCTATAAATGGATACCTATGTTGCTTCTATATCTTGACTTGTAAATAATGTTGCAATGAAAATAGAGTTGCATATATCTTTTTGAATTATTCTCATTTTCTTAGCATAAATATTGAAAAGTAGAATTTCTGGGTCATATGGTAGGTTCTAATTTTTAGTTTATTGAGGAAACTTTATATTGTTTTTCATAGTGGCTGCACTATTTACATTGCAATCAATAGTGCACAAGGGTTCCCTTTTCCCCACATCCTCGCCAATACTTGTTGTTTGTTAATTTATTGATGACAGCCATTCTGACAAGTGAGAGGAGATATCTCATTATTATTTTGATTTGCATTGCCCTGATGATTATTGATGCTGAGCATCCTTTCTTATGTCTGCTGGCCATCTGTGTGTTGTCTTGAAGTAATTTCTATTTATGTCCTCTGCTCATTTTTTTTGTTTGTTTGACTGTTTATTTTTGTTGTTGTTGTTATTGAGTTGTATGAGTTCCATATATATTTTGGACATTAACCCCTTACCAGAGATAACATTTGAAAATATATTTTTTATTTCAGTAGGTTGTCTTTTCATTTTGTTGGTGGTTTCTTTTGCTGTGCAGAAGCTTTTTAGTTTGATGTAGTCCCATTTATTTATTTTTGCTTTTGTTTCCCTTGCTTGAGGGAACACATCCAGGGCCAGGTGTTTTATAGGGGAATTCAACCAAACATTTAAAGAATTGATACCTATCCTTCTCAAACTATCCTATCTAATAAAAGAGTAATATGCAAGTTGACCATCACTCCAACACACAAGATGGCTGCCCCCATGTGGTCAAAGATGGCTGCCCCCATGTGGACACAAGATGGCCACCACAAGATGGCAAGCAGGGGAGGGCAGTTGGGAGAGACCAGGCCTGCAAGGGAGGGCAGTTGTGGATTATCAGGCCAGTAGGGGAGGGCAGTTGGGAGGGACCAGGTTTGCAAGGGAGGGCAGTTGGTGGCGATCAAGCCTGCAGGGGAGGGCAGTTAGGGGTGACCAGGCTGGCAGAGGAGGGAAGTTGGGGGCAACCGGGCCTGCAGGGAAGGGCAGTTAGGGGTGACCAGGCATGCAGGGGAGAGCAGTTGGGGGGGGGGGGGGAACAGGCCTGCAGGGGAGGGCAGTTAGGGGCAAACAGACTGGAATGGGAGCAGTTAGGCCTCAATTAGGCTGGCAGGGGAGTGGTTAGGGGGTGATCAGGCTGGCAGGCAGAAGTGGTTAGGGGCAATCAGGAAGGCAGGCAGGTGAGCAGTTGTGAGCCAGCAGTCCTGAATTGTGAGAGGGATGTCTGACTGCCCGTTCAGGCCCGATCCCATTCAGGCCTGATCCTACCGGGATCGGGCCTGAACGGGCAGTCGGACATCCCTAGAGGGGTCCCAGATTGGAGAAGGTGCAGGCTGGGCTGAGGGACACACACCCTTGTGCACGAATTTCGTGCACCGGGCCTCTAGTTAAAAATAATGGAGAAGTTACACACCCAAAGTTATTCCACGATACCAGCATTACCTGATGACAAAACCAGCTATATTTCTTGAACAACAAATATATTTTCTCTTGGATAGCTATCATCTTCAATTTTATTATAAATTCTAAACTTTCCAAGCAAATAAAACATAATCAAATTTCATGTCCAAATCTGCTAATTATGCATATGTAGATTTATGTGAATATTCATGCAAATAAGTTGTAGCCACTGGGTTTCTGAGGAGGACTTAGTACAGCAGAGGTCAAATATCCTTGGCTTAGAGCTCAATTCTACATGCAGATTTTCATAAGACAATGGCAGCACCTGAACACAGTAGTCTTTAAATGCTATGATAATTCTATGCTTGAGTAGTTTTTAGTCATAATTAGGAAGAGGTGACCTGGTTCAGAGGAAAATGAAGAGTAGAATGAAGCTAAGCACTAATGTTCTAGCTTATTTACATTGGATACTTAAGTTGGATACTCGGCAGGCATGGATTTTTAAATTTTCAATTGGCTTTGATTTTAGTGCTGAATTTTCCTAGTTTACCTAAAAGGCAGGATAGTCCAAGGCCTTGGAAATGCCTAAATGCCAAGAAGCCACCTGCCTGTGTGGGCACCTTCCCTGATATGCTGCACTGCCACCAGCTATATTATCAAAGGCTATAACAGCAGAGAATCTGCAGTGACTATTACCACTACTATTTCTAAGAGCTACAGAATTTTAATTTCAGGTAACCTATGAAAAAGGATGTTGGACTGTCCTTGTAGGAGCTTACTGGATACTCTTGGGTACAGTAGGACAGAGTTTTCTAGTCCCTCTTCCCATGGCAGAGGAAACAGTCTGTTGAGCATGTTGGAATGATCATACAAAATCTGTGTTAGAACTGGAAGAATGAAATAAAATGGCCCCTACCATTTGTGTGTGCATCAGCTATTGTGTTCACATCCCGGGGTTTTGTGTGCTTCTACTGCAGGGTTCAATTAATTGGACTGAGTTGTTAGACTTTAAGCTTCGCTGGCCCCTTTTTCCCAAAAACAAATCTTATTCAGGGAAACCTGAACAGTCCCCAAGACTGACCACTCCCAAACTATTGCCAGACAGCACTGCCTTCTTATTTCCCAAAACACTGTCTTATAGCGTGACAGTGAGAATATTCCTGTCCTCTTGACATGTTTCCAGGACTGTGGCCAATGACAGACACCAGGTCATTAAACACATTCACAGCAAATGATGAAAGAAAGGACATGATAGTTTTAATTAATATTTTACAATTGAGTCTATTTTCCTTGGATAGGGATTTCTGATTCCACATCTATAAAACTAAGATCAAAGAGCCAGTTTTCTTCAATGAAATGGTCCGCAAAATAAGAAAAAGAAAAATATGAAAGCATTTACAAATATCTGTTGTTTTGTGTGTTTTTTCAGTTGAGAAAAGGAAACTAGTGAGTATAAAATTAGCGAATTCCATAAAGAGTTTCTGTAAAAACTTAATATATCAAGGTAAGACTATCTTGTCTTATGTGGTTCTGGTGATGACAAAACTGGGAAAACAAAATTAAAGGAAGTGGTGTGAGGCATCTAAAAAGTCAGAGATAAAGTTTGTTCTGTTCAGTACAGAAAGCCAAGGACTTGGGAAAAGAAGAGTGGGGTGAGGAAGCTTCTGTTTACATGACACAAGATAAAGCAAAAAAGTTATGCCATGAATAAGGGGATTGTATCAAAACCCAGCTTCCAGTTTGCCAGATAAGTACTTTCATTTAGACTATTAATAATTCTCACCTGTGGTCAGGTATAAACCATGTAAGCAGTACCAATATTTGAAAGAGAAAATTGTTCTCACTTCTAATTAAAAGGTATTACGTTCTCAGCTGGCTGTGTTGTCCAAGAATCCATTAATCAAAGAGGCCATTAGATCCCCACTTACATTAATTCCATTATTGTCTCACGTGAGTTATGTTCAAACATTTATTGCCCCATAAGCTTCAGAAAAAAAATGTAATAAGTTGGGTGGAGATATCATTACTGTGAAGAGATTTTTGGCACAGAAGTTAATGAAGTGCATGAACTAACCCTCCGACCCCAATTATAATGAACTTTTCCAAATTCCAAGGCTAATGGGTAAGTTCCAAGCACTGTAAATGAGTGCTGGATTTGGGCAGCACTCTGTGAATGTCAATTTAGTCCTAGACTTTTGCAAGATTAACATCAGGTAAACAAAATCAGGGAACTTTCTGGTCGTCCAGAATATTTGAGGCTATTTCTTATCTGCCCATTAAGTTTTATTAACAACTTCCATTACACAAAAATATTTGTATGTGTGGTTATCATGTCTGTTGCATTTTATCACTGTTCTTATCAAACTTCAGAATGAGGAGATAAGTGGTAATGATAGTCACATAACATTTGTTTTAGCAAGTCCAAGCAATTGTAAAAATATGCTGTACTACCCATACCTAACACTTGGTTTCAAACTCTGAAATACAAAAGGTTTACTACCCATCTGAGTCAAGAAAAAGAGACTAAAAATGAGAACATTTGGATATGGGCTAATTGATAGCATCTTAGAAATTGAAAGGACTTCAGTGGTTGTCAAACCCTGACAAGTTCTCCTAGTCAGAGATGAGATGAGGCCTGAAACTGAGGAACCAGGTTGCCCAGCCATAAAAAACGCGTATGACCGAGGGAGGCCCCTAGGTTCACAGGGTATAGTTCTACTTTTTAGCAACAGAAAGTCAACAGAACATGTTTTAGCTAAAATAATATGTGAATTCCCAATGTATAAAACATAAAATAGAGATGCTTGGGTTGAAGGCAAAGAGGGTGGAGAAGAACTCCTACCCAGTAGGCTACGCACCCCACCCCTCTGCAGCTTTCCTATGGGAAATTATCAGACACTTAGCTCTCTGGGAAACTGCATGAGCTAGGACTGCTTTGGTTGCAAAATAAAGAATTCCATCTGAATAAGAATGAGATCAAGCAAAATAATAATGATGGTGATAATAATTATCTCATAGACCCAGAGGAGTAATGCATCTTAATTAGAGAGAGGGACTAAAACTGGGTTATTTGGTCATTGGATCTTGCTATCTCTCTCTGTATATCTCCCACTTTACACACACACACATACACTTCCAAATTCTATGAAAAAAAATACGATTGGTTCAGTTTGGTTAGGGCTCATCAACTGTGATGGTGTAGGAAAAATGGGAGGGCAGGGTTACATAGTGCAGGCATAGCTAACTATGAATTGGGTGTCAGTTCCTAGAGAAGAGTTGGCTAGGTCATCCAGCAGTTTGAAAACCACGGAAATATTATGCTGTAAGTAAAGACAGACATACTGGAATGGGGCAAGAACTTGGAATCCAACTGAGTTACAGAAAATACAGTCACACAGGCTGAGCATCTGAGCATAATTCTGAGATCGATGGCTGCCAGAGGTCAGCAAAGGCACTGATGCTTGCCATCTAAGAAGTCCATTAGGGGATAAAGGGTGGTCTCTAAGACCCCAGACAACATGGCAATGGCAACCCAGGGCAGGCACCATGAGAAAGCTGACAGACAGCAACAGTGACTTTGCAAGCATGCTCCTGGGCCCTCACTTCTAGCTGAGGTTCAGAGTCCAACCTCCAGGTTCTGTGAGCCAGAGTAAAGCATGGCCCTATCCTATCTAATAAAAGAGTAATATGCAAATTGACCATGACTCCAACACAAGATGGCTGCCCCCTTGTGGTCAAAGATGGCTGCCCCCATGTGGACACAAGATGGCCACCACAAGGTGGCCAGCAGGGGAGGGCAGTTGGGAGGGACCAGGCCTGCAAGGGAGGGCAGTTGTGGGCGGTCAGGCCAGCAGGGGAGGGCAGTTGTGGGTAATCAAGCTTGCAGGGGAGGGCAGTTAGGGGTGACCAGGTCTGCAGGGGAGGGCAGTTGGAGGGGGACCAGACCTGCAGGGGAGGGCAGTTAGGGGTGACCAGGCCTGCAGGGGAGGGCAGTTAGGGGTGACCAGGATCGGGCCTAAATGGGCAGTTGGACATCCCTCGAGGGGTCCCAGATTGGAGTGGGTGCAGGCTGGGCTGAGGGACACACACCCCCCTCCCCCATGCACGAATTTCATGCACCGGGCCTCTAGTCTTGAAATAACTGGAAAAGAGGAAGTGGTTTTGAAGTAAACAGGGATTTCTGGGTCAAAAGGCAGTTTCATTTTTAATTTTTTGAGGAAATTCCATACTGTTTTCCACAGTGGCTGCACCAATCTGCATTCCCACCAATAGTGCCCTTTTCTCCACATCCTCACCAATACTTGTTGTTTGTTGCTTTATTGATGACAGTGGCCCAGTGCACAAATTCATGCACATTGAAAGGGAATTAATTAGAATAAATATTTTAATATCACTATTTGCCCTTTCTCTATAATAGAAATATCAGAGATTAAATAAAAGTAGTAAAATGTATATGAAAATAATATATAAATTTATTAATAAATAAACAATAACACTATGATATAAAAATAACAAAAACGTGATATAAAAGCAACAAAAACATGATGAAAAACAACATTGATACAAACAATGACTGATAAATTGATTAAACTTATTCTAATATCTCCCTGTATACCATATTAAGAGTAAAAACACTTTCAGAGAACTTGACTAATTTCTCTTGTGATGAAGTATTTACAACTTTAATTTTAACATCACATGCTCTTCGAACTCAAGAGAAAGCAACATATAACTGACCATGTCCGAAAACGGGTTCAGGTAGGAATATTCCTACTGTCTAGAGTTTGTTTTTGTGATTTATTAATTGTCATCGCAAATGCTGGCATCACGGGAAACTGTCTTCAAATTAATTTAAATGGGAGGCCAGTGTCAGATGGGGACAAATCAATTCTTGGAATCAGAACAACCTCTCCTTCTGCAAATCCTGTTAATGCTTCAGCTTCGATTATGTTAGGTTGCAATCTTTTGATAATAAATCTAATACCATTACAAAGACCCCATTTACTATCAAGATTTTTCAGTAGCATGATGATTGTACCTACTTTCAATTTTAATTTATGATACAACATTCCTGAAGGTGTAATACTATTAAGAAATTTGATGGGTCCTAATTAGTTTGGCTCAGTGGATAGAGCGTCGGCCTGCGGACTGAAGGGTCCCAGGTTCGGTTCTGGTTAAGGGCATGTACCTTGGTTGCAGGCACATCCCAAGTAGGGGGTGGGCAGGAGACGGCTGATCTATGTTTATCTCTCATTGATGTTTCTAACTCTTTATCCCTCTCTTTTCCTCTGTAAAAAATCAATAAAATAAAATATATATTTTTTTAAATTGATGGGAAAATTTTCCTTTTCGGCATCATCTATTTAATCTATGGAATCATCACTCAAATAGATGTGAAAATCTCCATCGAGTATATTCAAAATTTCTTCATTTAATTTATGAACGTGCTCATTTTTAGGACAAAGAATTGCACATCTAGATATATTTTTAATATTATCTATATATATATACTATTTCCAAAGGTAGCTTCAATAATAGACCCGTTACAAATCATTTCAGGGGGATTTCAATAATATCCATTTTTAAATGAAAACTGCTATCAAGTTTGCCATCTCCAAGTTTTACTAACCATTTGCTATAAGCAGAATCCTCTGATATCATATTTGTTTTAAGAGACAACTTTCTGAAACATCCCCAAACACTACAGTACTTTAAACTCGTTTGTACTATGGCTGATCACATAGCATGCAGCACAATACTGAGACATTGTTGAAAATCCCCTCTGAGAAGAATTTTCCCACCAAATGCAACATTCAAATTCATAATTTATCTTAGTAATCTATCTATGGCATTTATACTGTTACTGGATGCCATGGTGCATTCATCAATAATGAGATTTTGGGCTTTTTTAATGGTTTTAGCAATTTCACTCTTTAGATTGAGTCTAGAAATTGAAGTTTCATTTTATGGAATTGGTAATTTATATTGGGAATGAAAGGTTCTTCAACCAAGAAGTAAATTTACAGCAATTCCTGTAGACACTGTGGGTAAAACAGTACCACCACAATTTCTAATATAATGTATTAAAACTTTATAAAGATATGTTTTTCCACTACCACCTGGACCATCCAAGAAAAAGCATTTGGGGTGTACAGTTTGATCTTCGATGGTGGAAGTTATAGTCTGAAAGGCTGCCAACTGTTCATCGTTCAGAGAATTTACCAAAAACCTCTGTCTGTTGTCGCTTGTATGGTTCATCACATGTAGTTTTATTCGTTAATAAAGGATAGTCTGGAAGTTTGAAATGCGAACATTTCATTCCATGCAACGTGAATACTTCTTGAATTTCATTAAGGACATGCATTTCACAGTTCACACAGGAACCTTCTCTTCGTTGTAATTTGCAACAAAAATATTCAATAAAATGAGATATATTCTCATCCCATAATTTGTCTTCATCAGAAGGACATCCAGACACACATATGTATGCAAAAAGTTGCTGTAGTTGTTTGGGCATATTAAGGATGATTGCATCGTCAATCATATCTTTCCAGATAGTATCATTGATTAATAATCCTCTATGTTTAGCAGCTTCACCAAATGTATCATAAATTATACCTCCTACAGTTTGCAGATCAGCAAAACTTATCGCACCTTTTACATGCAAAAGCAAAAGTCTAAGGTAATATCGTTCTGGTTCTCTCAAGCTCACAGTGAACAGTCTACCTAATAATACTTTATTCTGGTCCTTTTGGCATATTCTCCACAAAGGATTATTAAATCTCCCAATAATAATAATTATGAGTGTCAGAATCTTCTCTATTCAATAAGAACCAAGCCATCAAAGTCGAGTTATGCCTTTTAGCCCTATCTAAAACTTCAGCAAAATCATCAGTATGAAAATACAAATTCTGATCATTTGGCAAATTAATAGCTAATCTTGTGATTGCATGAAATTGGTCATGCATTCACATTGCAAAAAGTCTCCAAACAGCCTCAGGAGCACTCCATACCTGGAGCCAATAAAGTCCTGTACTTCGTCATGATTGATAATATTTTTTTCAGAAATTTGAATATTTGCACAATCATGCCCTTTATAGATGTTTTTAAATAAATATTTGACACCCTTAATCGATGTGCAGACTTCAACGTTTATATGACAGTTATATTTAAGGCAGAAATACAGGTTATAAGAGACAATCCAAGTGTTATTGACAACTTTATTTCCAATAGACATTGTGCTACCAGATCTTCACTTGTATTTGGGATATCCATCAATATTTCCAATGGTCACATTTTGAAATTCTTTCAGTATCCGTTTGAACATTTTCCATTTTCCATACATGGACTATTTGGGTTTTGTATTCCACATGGTCAATGTACCATATTTGATTTTACAATTTGAAAAAGTTGAGGACACTGGTCTTCATCCAGAATTTCTGCCTTAACTATTCAGTCAATGTCATCTTCCACTCATAATTTGGATTCACTATCTAATATCAATAATATGTGAGCGTGAGGCAGTCTGCATTTCTGAAATTCAATGACATGAATTTTAGCTGTAACTTTGCCAAATAAATGAAATTTACATATATCATTTAAAAGAGCATTCAGGTTAATATTAAAAACCCTGGCTACCAAGTCATGCTTGTTTTCAACTTTCTTCCAGCATTATAAATTGTTTGTAATATCTGCCCATTTGGGGCTGCACATCATGGTTATGAATAAATCAGGCTTGCCATACTTTGTTGCAATTGCCATAGCATCCTTATCATTTTACCAGTTGGCACATTGTCATTTTCAGATCTAGATGTGAGATAATCCATCAAACCACTATATTTTTCAACACTCAACTTAGATTGGTTTGCTTTAATTAAATTTATCTGATTGGCTTCCATTTTTTAATATGAATCGACAATATACTGTTGAGTTAATTTTCCTGCACTTAAAATGGGATTAAATGTGTCCCGGACAGACTGATGAAATCCATAATACTGCATTTGTGTGACTCGTGACCTTACATTTCTTCAGTATTATTGTCGATTACACTGTCGTCTCTGAGTCTTAATGCAATATCTGTTCCCCAGCCTTTTCACCATGTGGAAAAAGAATAGGATATGTCATTGCATCTAATGTAGGAAACAGGATACTGATTTGTTTCATTTTAGTGGCATTCAGATTATTAGGATCTGGTTTACAATGAATGAGCAAGTCCCTTTCAAAAAGAGGTTTTCCATCTTTGTTTCTGAATATGATGTCAACTTCGGTTACACGGGGATAATTATATCTACCTGGGTCACTATTATGATCATATTTAATCACCATTGTTACTTCAGTGGGAGCAATACCTTTCACTTCTGCTTCAGGTTGGGTTTCCTTTTCTATGTCATGTAGCATCTTGTATGATTTTGTTAATTCATTTTTTTCATGCATGAGGTATTGATGTTGATCATGACTCTTTCTGAGCAACCTTGGTTTTCTGGCATTGCTAATCTTTTACTCATCGCTTTAGCCATATCTAAAATATAGAGTTGAGCAAACTTCTGAGAAACACCATCCGAAGGATGTAAAGTTCCAGTACGGTGATAAACTTGTCCATGTATTCTAAAACAGTATGGCCCATATCCTGATTGTGATATAATATTTGCACCCATTGAAGCAAAAGCAAAAGAACTATTTATTGAATGAATATTTTCCATGAAATTTTTACTGTCAGAATCTTCATTTATCATTATTTTTTTTAGATATTCTAGGTATTCTGGAAAATGTACATAATTTGGACAAACTTTACCTTTTCTACAGCAATGAGTAAATTTTCCATCAGATGGTTTTTCACCAGAGAAATTTAGTGATAAGCAAAATTGACATGTAACAGTCATTCCACCACAACTATGTTCAATAATTGCATCCTCATTTACTCCATTTTCTCTGTGAAGGCAGTTCCTACCAGTATTGGTAGTACTTGTTGTTGACTTCTTTAGACATATTCTGTTGATGACACCGGCTTCTTTCAGCTGCAGAAGTACATTGTGCTAATAGTTGGTCTTCAGATACATTCTGTTGCCGTACTGGCTTCTTTCAGCTTCACAGGTACTTTGTGCCAATAGTTGGTCTTTAGACATATTCCCTCCTCCATGCTGTTAGGGTCCCAGGTGCGGGTGAACAGGATTCTGGGCTGTCAGGGCACAGAAAGCAAGCTGACTAATGGCCGATTCTGCTAGGAATGGGGCTCACACCTCCCTGCTGTCAGGGTCCGGGGTGTGGGTGAACAGGATTAGGGGCTCTCAGGGCACCAACAGCAAGCTGACCAAGGCGATTCTGGGAGGAATAGGCTCCTGCCTCCCTGCTGTCAGGGTCTGGGGTGCGAGTATCTGGCTCCCTCCTCCCTCCTGTCAGTGTCAGGGGTGTGGGTGAATGGGATTCGGAGCTGTCAGGGCACTGACAGCAAGGTCTGGGTCAGTGCTCGTCATAGCTACTGGCTGGTGGTCTGGTTGTTGGTCATTCTAGTCATTATGCCGTAACAGTTGCTAGGCTTTTATTATATAGGTTAGTCTTTCTGACAGGTGCGAGGTGATAGCTATTTGTGGTGTTAATTTGGGTTTCTCTGATGATTGGTGATGTTGACCATCTTTTCATATGTCTATTGGTCATCTGTATGACCTCTTTGGAGAAGTATCTATTCAGGTCTTTTGCCCATTTTTTAATTGGATTGTTTTGTTTTGTTTTGTTTTGTTTTGTTTTGTTTTGTATTTTTCGTTTGGTGTTGAGTTTTATAGGTTCTTATATATTTTTGGTATTAACCCCTTATCAGATGTATTATTGGTGAATATGTTCTCCCATTTAGTGGGTTGTCTTTTTATTTGATTGATGGTTTCCTTTGGATGAACTTGGAGAACAGTATGCTAAGTGAAATAAGCCAGTCAGAGAAAGACAAGTACAATATTATTTCACTCATATGTGGAACTTAATGAACAAAATGAACTACGAAGAAAAACAGAGAGACTAATAGAGAGCAGGCAGACAGCTCTGGTGATGGGAGGTGCTGGGGGTGTGGTGGAGGGACTGAGCAAAAAAAAAAAAAAAAAAAAGAGAGAGAGAGAAACTCATGGTCATGGACAACAATGTGGTGCCTACGGGGTTGGGTGGAGGTAGAAAAGGGCATAAAGGATATAAATGCTAATGGAAAAAATTAAACAACTTTAAGAGAAAAGGAAATAAACAGGGATTTAACAAGAGAGAAGCCCAGTTCTTAGTATAAAGCTCAATGTCTGGGGAAAGGAGGATAGAAAGTTCTATGAGCTACTGAGCCAGGCCTTCATGGTCCTCCTGACCAGTTCAGGATTGCTTTCTGAGTGTAAGCTCTAGTGGAACTTGAAGGATTTCCTGGAGCTCTGAGGATGTGGCCTCTGCTGGGAGAGAATGACAGGGATCATTAGAATTTCCCACTTTCTCTGAACAATATTTGTGGGGAGGGGACATCTGAGTGTCCCTTGCTCAGTGGTGGTGTCTCTCTTAACCCTTCCTCACAGTGTGAGTAATTCATGAGAGGAGAAAACTACTCAGCTCCAATAACGCATAGTGCCTGAGCCAAAATAGAGATGGGTTGAAATTTTGTGTTTTCTGATAATCAATTAACACTATTGGTCTGTCCCTTCTACGTTAATTAACACTTTTGATATATGTAGTCATAGGGTATATAAAAATTTATTGAGAAAGATCTCATAAAACAATTTCAAGAGATGGTCATATATACTACCCTGTGATATTTTTCATGCAGAGAAGGATTGATGCATTAAGCTCTCTACACCTCAGTGTGGTACATGTTCTACTCATTTGCTTAATTTGCTGAAGATTTTAATGTGAAATAGCTCCTAGAAAATGAACATGGAAACATTTAAAAGCAGGACTCAGGGTTTTAACTTCAAAAGCTCAATCCTAACGCTTCTGCAAAGAATTAACAAAATATTTGTCTCCAAGAAAGTTAACCTCTCTCTCATACACAGTCTTCAGCACACTGCATTGTCAAGCTTTAGGCAATCCCCCTTCTCTTCAATAGAGGATGAAAATCTTTTTACTTAGTTTTTCAGCTTTTCTCATCTAAAAGATGAGAAGCAACAGGAACACACACCATTCTCCAATAAATTACCTTGTCTTCAGACTGTTTTCCATCTAATTTAAGGGTAGATTTCAGAGAAGAGTTTCACTATACTGGAACTAAGAAACTAAAATTCCAAAGACAAAAAGCATGGTCTGTGACTCTGGAGCATGAGGCTTTTATCTGCACAGAACTCTCTCCCAGTGCCCAGAATACACTGTCTAGAGGAAGAATAGGTACCTCCACTTGTAACCCTAGGGTGACAGAGTTAAGCATCTTCTTCTGTTTTTCCAATTCTTTTTTTTTCCCCCTCTAAGAACTCTGGATGTATTATATCTTATAAAACCCTGGCTTTTGTGACATATTTTACCCACTACGGAGTTATACACATGTGGCAATCACCAGTGAAAGGTGATTACTTATTCAGTAGAGA
>NC_137075.1:8195716-8230716 GCF_951640355.1 Cnephaeus nilssonii | reverse complement strand
TCTTTTTGCTATACCAGCCTCTATTGGGACAACTGGTAAAACTGGAATGAGGTTACAAGATTAAACTACAGACATGTAACATTGTTGATATCCTAATTTTGATGGTTGCATTGTGGTTATACAGGAGAATGTCCTTGTTTATAGGAAATACACACTAAAGTATTCAGAAATGATTGCATCTTAAGTTAGCAACTTTATCTCAAAAAGCTCCAGAAAAAAAAGTATTTGCCACTTTTCTTTAAGTTTGAGATTCTTTCAAAAAATTGTTTACAACATATAGGGAAGGTAAATTCTACAAAGACTTTGCATAAATTAATACAGCAATGGGGCTTTCTGAATAGTGATTCTAAGCCAACAAGCAACAGAATTACCTAGGGAATTTTTGAAAATACACACATACATATGTATACACACATGCACATATACTCACATACACACAGAGAATCATCCCAGATTTAGCCGCCACTACTACCTAAGTGGGCTCTAGAAAGGAGGCATTGATGTTGAACCACAGAACTGGCCTGTGGTTATGTGTGCCTATTATTATAACACAAGTGAAGTGTTCACAAGAAAGTTGGGTTAGTGCAAAGAAGTATTTTTTGTATCTCCTTCAATTGATATGATACCAAGATAAGTACATAATGATGTTAATTCTCTTTGTAACCTATATGGTTAATTCCCAAAGTTTAGGTCAGAATCATAAGATGCTCAATAAATGGCTGCAATTGTCATTACTGTATGCCTGAAGTTGCTGTTTCGAGTATTCACAATAACACAGTAAGGTGCATATCAAGGAAAATATAATTACCCAGTAAGTGATAATATCTGTCCACCTGTAACTCAGAGAAGCTGAGGTTCTTGCTCAAGTTCACAAATCCAGAAATGTCCTTATTACTTTTTCTTCCTAACCCCGGATGGAGGCCAGATCAGCATCCCTCCTAGGGACCTCTCACTCAGTTAGACAAGCCCCACTCCCTTGCAAAGTCCTAAAGAAAAAATATAGAGGAGTTTTCAGTGTCCCAAGGGTCAAAAAGAAGTTCTTTCTCCCATCAGAGCACATCTAAATTGAGCATAGTCCCTTCGGTGTCAAGACACATCATTACTATCCCAACCTGGGAAGTAGATGAGGGTGTATCTCTCCACTTCCCTGCTAAAGGAATCACACCATCGCACTGAGTCCTGCTTGCTTCCTAGCCTGTGTGCATCAGAAAGAGACACACTTGTCCCCACTGGCCATGCTGGATGCACTCTACCTTCTCTCTAACTCCTGCAAACAGTTCCAGCTACTGCCTCTGTTCCAGAGTAAGCGTGACTGAGCAGAATTTGAGGCACTTGCCTTCTTATGTCTTCCTTATCCAAGCAGTTCTAAAATCTCATCACATAAGTCTTTATATAGCACACAAGCAGTGCTGAATAGCTAGGTTAAATTATGTGTAATTTTGTGAGATGTACTTATACTTACATTAAATCTTAGCAAATTTCCAAAGTAAAATGCCTAATCGCTATTGTTTAAAAGAAGTCTATAAACTGCTTATAACTGGATTTCAGTTCCTATTTTCATGTCCTGATTTGAAAGACAAGCAATGACTCTTAACACAAGCATTAGTTTTGGATCAGCTCGGGTAGGTATTGGAACGACCCCATCAAGTAAGCAGAGGAAAGAAGAACAGGGACTTGTAAGCAGTGTAAAATGAGTAGAGCCCGAGCTGGTTTGGTTCAGTTGTTACAGAATTTACCAGGCAACCAAAAAATACACAGGAGTACTCGGATATTCAGGTTAAACCCATTTATTTTCAGATGTTTCACATGTGTTAGTACAGTGACTCAGGGGAGCCTGTTTCCAAATCCTGAGCCCATGAGTGTGGAGCAAGCTTTTCCTTTATATGCGTTAGTTTCTTTGTCCCCCAGATATGGATCAGACTTCTGGACCTTTCACAGACTTTGCAAAAAGCCCCGTGTGTTGGGATGGGGGACATGAGATGACACTTAAAGGCCTGGCCTGGCGCCAGCAGTGATAACCCCCTCTGGGGGTTGTGTATGGTTCATGGTTTATGGCCTTTGTAAAATGAAAGTATTTATGTAAATAGGTCTTGCAAGACCGGATAATTAAGGAAGGGGCAGTGACTTGATTATAGGCAAACAAGAATGTGCATTAGGAATATTGATTAACTAGGTACAGAGTCAGGCTGCTAGCCCCCTCCCCCAAATGTATTTTTATGTTCCCCATCACAGTGGACAGAGCATCAGTTTGATTCAGTCAAGGGCACATGCCTAGGTTGTGGGCTCTATCCCCAGTGGGGGCATGCAGGAGGCAGCTGAACAATGATTCTCTATTATACTTCATGTTTCTATCTCTCCCTCTCCCTTCCTCTCTGAAATCAATTTTTTTTAAAAAAAATGTATTTTAAAATGAGAAGAAATGCAAAAGGTTAAGTAAGCAAAATGGACTCATTTCAACAGTTACCTCCCAGAGCTCCAATGTTTATTGAGAATCTGCTACATATCAGGCACTGGTCTTGCTTTTGAGTATACAGAGATGAGCATGACAAATAAATCACTGTCCTTGTGGGGAATCAATTGCTCAGTCATTCATTCAACAAATGGTTATTAGCTCATACAATATTCAAAGCATTCGGCTGATGTAGTTTGCTCAAAGCCCTGGCTCTATCCAGCTCCATCACTCTCAGGCTGTGTGGGCCACCCACTCACCCCCTCCAGTGTATGAAAAGAAAACAGTGTGAGCCTCCCATCTTTCTTCCTCTTCCCCAACAACACAGAAGAACTAATCATCAGGCTTTCCCTTGCAGAGAAGAAGCACAGTAATACTGGGCTCCAGCCATGTAAATCTCTGGAAGGCTTTTTCATGAAGAGCAACTACAGAGGAGTTGTTCAGGTTCATTAATGGAAATTGGGCTGTCTCCTTTACTCTAGATGAAGACTAGCATGACCTAAGTGTAAAGCTTTAAACGTCCCAAAAGTGAAGCTAAGATTGGCCTCCCTCCTGCAGTTTGAGCAGAGGGAAACCCACCACCCAGTGGTTCCCATGGCCAATTAACAGGCCAGCCTGTATCCTGTCTCGCTGCAGTGAGGCAGCTCTCAATGAATTCTACTATATTTATGGCAAAGACAAACTTCTAGAGTTGTCTGGGATTTATTTCAGGCCCTCTTTATGATGGGAAAGTAAAGCCTCCCTATTTGTACAAGCCACTGCGTGTTTACCGAGGGATTCTCAAAACACTGCCAACTGGATAGCGTCGGGCTGGCCTAGTTTTGAAGAGAATCTTAATTAGTAACACCAGCAAAAACCCCATTTGGACCAAAATTTCATGTTCCAAAAGTTTTCATCTCAACTGCCTATGGCTTATGAATGACTATTTCTGAAGCTGTCTAGTAAAGCGGGAGTAAGAGACTCCAATACCATATATTTATCTCATTATATCAAAGTGTAAAACTCAGGCACTCTGAATCACAGGTTGGAGAATGAGAATGAGTCCATAGAAACACTGTTGGTCCAGAGCTTTGGATTTTTTTTGAGATGTTTTTCTGTCTTAAGAAAGAGCTTGCCAAGAGCCCTTGTCTGCTTTCCTGGCCAGGACACAAGGTGTGATCCAAACTTGGTTGAGAAAGGAAATCTTCAATTAGAATTACTTATTTGCTTTGTAAGTTGGCATTTCTCAAACATTAATGTGCATATGAAGCACCAGGGGATCTTGTTAAAATTCAGATCTTGATTCAGGAGGTCTGAGGTGAGGCCTGAAAACCTTCATTCCTAAGAAGCCCCAGATGAAGCTGATGCCGATGCTGATGTTCACAGACCACACTTAGAGTGGCAAAGTGCTCTATGAGTGTGACAGCTTGGCACCACCTCACTCAGAAGTGGCCCCCAAACAGGTTAGAGGGAGGGTGCAATTCTGAGAGCAGAGTGATAAAGTTCAGCAGCCGGGAAAAGGAATGTACTCTGGTTCCCGCAGCACTTAGTCTACCTCTGGCTTCTTCCAGCCTCTCATGAAAGATGTCCCCCAACCACGTTCCACCTAATCCCCAGAAGCACCATTTTCAACGTATTTTCTCCAGGCCCATCCAAGATTGCTCAAGTCGTAGGCTGCTAGAGAATGGAGAATCCCATGTGTGGTTTAGATGTACTATTTAAAATCTTACTTTGGATTTTCTTCACTAGTACAATTTGAGGAAGTGTGCCTGTGTCACCAGTGTAACAGAGCCTGTTATGAAGAGTCTTCACCTAAGACTTGGGGCTGCTGGAGTTGTGGTTCTGAGATTTCCAGTATCTTTCCTGTTCTCCATATGTTATTGACTTGTATGTCACTGAATGATTGGTCAGACCTGCAAATAGCAGATCTGACCTTATATAGGAAGGAACTCCTCTTCAGTCCTACCTCACACTCTCCTCCCCATCTAATTCTTAGGAGGAGGCATTATGAAATGTTTATTACTAGCTAATTTAAAGCTGCTCATTCTTTTCTTTTTTTCTCTGGGTCAACATGCTCTGCAAGATGGTCAGTACCTAGCAAGCTCTTGCCCAGGCATTTAAATAATAGAAGTGAAAAGATACTAAACCACTAAGCAAAACACTTTCTTGCTTGTTAAGATGCAGAAAAAAACCTAGGATGAAAATAGAGTATTGTTTTAAACCCAAGTACAACTCTTCTGATGTGGCTATGGTTTGAGAACTGAAACCACACACATCTGCACAGTCTAATGCCCAGACCTAGTAACCAACCAAACACAGTTGTTTCATGTGAGTCCATTGAATGGTGTCAGTTCCTCTTCTCACACTAGCTTCACTTTCCTAAATCAGTTTCTCCTTCTAACTCTTTCCTTAACTACAAGATAAAGCTTTTCAAATGAACATCTTTTCTTAAGGAAGCCAGGATTGAAATAGAGAAAGTTGATTAACATAAAAACAAGAAAAGAAAAACAAATAAAAACAACCATTCATTAGTATGTTCAATGAAAGTAAAAATGTGAAAACTACTGACTAATTTTGGTTTGGGGTTGTGCTTCCATAGAGGATCATGCTGCATTCTGCTTTATCCACATCTGGGCCTCAAGGAGATAATCCTGTGAGGAGAAAGGCCTGCTATGCAGCTATAAACACTTAATTGCCAATTGAGATGGCTCCTCTCTTGACATTTAAATTCTTATTAAATTCAAAAAATTTTTCTGTGCATGGGAAAGCCTTATATGGGGAATGAACAGAGATCGAGGTTCACTGAGGAATGTTCTGAGCTATAGACCTGGTACTCAAACTGTATTTTGGGAACCAGCAGCCCCAGGACTATCTAGGAGCTTGTTAAAAAAGCAGAATCTCCTGCCCCACCCCTCACCTATGGAATCATAATCTGCATTTTAGCAAGGTCTCCATGGGATTCATAAGTGCATTAACCTTTAAGAAACACAGCTGTAGAGTGCTTGTGTTTATGTAATATAACATTTTGGCAACTCTCATTTGAGCAAGTTTATTTGCTCAAGGAACCAAAGCTGGAATTGCAAATGAATTGGCAACATAGCTTGCTATGGCAGCTCACAGTCTCTAGTGTGGGAAATAAGACTAGGTGCCCCTCTTTTAGGTAGAGTCTTTAAAGAAAATGAGTGTTTGGTTTAATGGCCATGACAATTCTAAATTTTTTTTAAATGTTTTCTAGGACAAACTGAAAAATGTCTATGATACACAAGTGACCCAAAGAGTCATGGGTAAGTAAAATTCCTCACTGCCTTTAGAGTCTTATTCCAAGGGACTTTCCCTCCTACTGACCATTCCTAAAGCACTTCTTACACCAGTGATTTTCATGTTACAAATTAAGAATATGTTGAGGAATGATAGGGCAGATATTTGGACTATTCAGCCTGCTAAAAGCAGCCAAAATTCACTAACTAAATTTTTAAAAAACAACAACAACAACAACAACAAAATTCTACCTTCATAAAAATGTGATTAGAAAGGAATCTTCAGCACAGAGAGGTAGGCAAACACAGAAGCACTTTTTCCCTGAGAGCATTTGCCTATCTGGGCAAATATGACATCTCATTCTGATAAGTTTGTGATGGAGGAAAACACAAATCATAGTTCACAGTTTACAAAAGGTGTGGGTGGCCCCCAAATTAACTGGTGCCCAAAAGAGGCACTATCTTAGGGTAAGAGTCACCTAGAAGTAACCAAAACCTAAAGATTTGTATCCAGGTTTATACTATCTCAATTCTTACATTTGCTTTAAGTGTCTGAGAGAGCTAATACACACAAGCATTTAGAAGAAACAAACATAAACTCTTTGTGCAGAAAGGTACCTTCAGTCTAGACCTCAAATGATTCCCAAAAATAATTTTCATAAGCATGACTAGCAGTCAGTCAAAATTAACCAAGCAAATAAGGCAGCAAGACACCATGAGCAGGGAATAAGAGGAGCAAGAGACATCATAAAGAGACTTCAGATATTGAAATTATCAGACAATAATTATCAATATAGTATATTCATATATTAAAAATCAGAAAACATTACCCAGAATGTAGCACAGGAAAACAAAAAGACAAGAAATACAGAAGTAAGGTTAAGAGACATAGTGAACAGACATAATATCTAATATACATTTTATTTGATATTTTAAAAGGGGAGAAGATTGGATTGTTTGTCTTCCTTTTGTTAAGTTGTATGGGTACTTTATATATTTTGGATATTAACCCCTTGCCAGATGTATCATTGGCAAATATGTTCTCCCATACCATGGGTTCTCTTTCCATTTTGATGCTAGTTTTTTTTTTTTTTTTTTTTTTTTGCTGTGCAGAATCTTTTTAGTTTGATGTAGTCCCATTTGTTTATTTTTTCCTTTGTTTCTATTGCCCTTTGTTAAAATTCTGCTACATGAAATGTCTGAGATTTTGCTGCCTATGTTTTCTTTTAGGATTTTTATGTTTTCACAACTTACATTTAATTCTTTTATCCATTTTGAGTTTATTCTTGTGTATGGTGTAAGTTAGTGGTCTAGTTTCATTTTTGGGCATATATCTGTCCAATTTTCCCAGCACCATTTATTGAAGAGACTGTCTTAACTCCATTTCATGCTGGTTTCTGGGTTCTCTGTTCTGTTCTATAGATCTATATTCCTGTTCTTGTGCCAATACCAGACTGTTTGGGTTATAGTGGCTTTGTAACACCAATCAGAAAGAATATATGCACCCCTATGCCACAGTCTTTTTGCAGCAAGCGTTCAGGAATCTGGAGAAGGGCTACGCATAAATGAATAGAGACTAGGCAAGAAATATAAATTTGGAAGGCATTTGGGGGAACCAGGCAGAAACTTAGCTCTAGTGATGAAGCTCTCTGAATGTCCAGACCCACGGCTTTTTATTTACTGGAAAACACATTGGCCCATTAGGAAAGCAGATATACGTATCAAAGGTAAGGTTTGATAAACAGGAAAAGATTATCAGGTTAGGGAAAATGCCTACAGCTGTTCAGCAGCAGTTAATAATATGCAGATTTTCAGCCCTGCTGAATCCTCGAGGTCCATCAGCCTTCTGATGAACTTCTTGCATAATTATGACATGCTAGAATTTGCCTCCAGCACCCCTATGTTCATAGAAGTGTTATTTACAGAAGCCAAGATTTGGAAACAGCCCAAGAGTGCATCAGTAGATGAATGGAGAAAAACACTGTAGTATATTTGCACAATGGAATACTATGCAGCTGTAAAAAAGATGGATCTATTACCCTTTGAGACAGCATTAAGGGACCTGGAGATGATTATGCTAAGCAAAATGAGCTGATCAGAGAAAGACAAATATCACATGATCTCATTTATATGTGGAATCTAATGAACACAATAAATAAAATAAAACCCGAGGCATGGAAACATGGAACAGACTGACAAATATCAGAGATAAGGGGTGGAGATTAACCAAAGAACTTATATGCATACTAGAAGCCAGGTGCATGAATTCGTGCATGGGTGGGGTCTGGCCAGCCTGTCCCAATCAGGGTTGTGGGGGCTGATTGGGGGTGGGGCCAGCTGTGGGGAGGGACCATGGGTGGTTGGCTAGCTGGCCTGCCCCCTGGTCAAACTCCTGGTTGAACTCCTGGTTGAGGAGACAATGTGCATATTAGCCTTTTATTTTATAGGATATGCATTACCGATAAACACAGACAATAGAGTAGTGAAGGCCTGAGGCAGGGAAGGAACCAGGTGGTGGGGTCAAGGGGGAAGAAAGGGAGAGACATTTGTAATACTCTCAACAATAAAGGTTTTAAAAAATTAAATTTTAATGGGGGGGGGGGAAGAAGGGAAAGAACCAATATTATAAGAAATAATAACTGAATAGTTTCCCAAATAATGAAAGATGTCTAATTATAGATTTAAGGAGTACAACAAATCCCATGTAGATCAAATAAAAAGACTTACACCACCATACATCATGTGTGAAACTGTACAAAACTAAAGGTAAAAAGAAAATCTAAAAACAATCAGAAAAGAAAAAGGGTACAGTTAGACTGACAGTTGACTTCTCAAAAGTAACACTAAAAGCTAAACATCAATGGAAAATATTTTTTATGTACTGAAGAAAAGTATCATCAATGTAGAATTCTACTAGTATAGTGTGCATCAATATTCAAAATATGCAAGTAAAATAAAATAAAAAGAGATTGTCCACAGCATACCTTCATTAAAGTAATTCTAAAGCAGTACTTCTCAAACAAGAACTTCAGTGCTAAAGGACCAGAATTTTTATTCTGTATTTTTTAAAATTTCCAATCTGTCATGTCCTAGACCTTTGGTTTATACCTTGTTCATCAAGTTCAATACTCTGATCATAAACTTGGATATTACAGCAATGTCAAATTGCTGTACAAGGTTTAGATACTCACTTTCAGTACTTACTTTGTGGTGGACTAATAACTAACAGTTTATAGACTGGCAACAATTCTGTGGACCACACTTATAGTAGCACAGCTTTAAAGAATGCACTTCAGGAAGAAAAAAAAATTAATCCCATATGGGTTGTTTGAGATGCAAGAAAGAATAAAGAGCCAAGAAAGTTATTGATGGCATTGAAGACACACTAGTAAGGAATCTGAATGTCAAATTTTACATGGGAATAATTTCACATCTCCTTTTAAATTAAGTGAAGCTGAATTAGCTGATGTGATGCATTAAAGCAGTTTTGCAATACAGCTTTTGCTATGGGGCAGGAAAGAGTGAATTTCATTGCAGAAAGAGAATTTTCCTCCTGTTTTAAAAAATCAAATATATTGTGTAATGATGCACAGTCTTTTAAGGATTACTACATTTCCCTGATGATATAGGTAATTGTGAAAAAAAATTTGAGAAAATTGTTCCAGAAAAACCAACTAAAACAAATTTAAAAATCAACTATATTTTCTCTTATACTACAATGAAGAGCAAGCTAAAACAAACTGTGGCTATAGTGATGTAACTTATGGAGTTCTCAGGTAGAGAGCCACTTAGGACATGGTAGAATCAGAAGCAATGCTTCTGATCTTATTGCTTTAATAAATAATAATGTCTTTATATAAAAGAAACATTTGTTACTTAGTATTAGTATTCTTCAAAAAATAATGAGTTTAAAAATAGTTTAGTATTAGTAGTCTTCAAAACAATGAGAGTTTAAAAATAAGATTACTACTGCTGACTACCAGCTCATTCAGAAACTGGCATTCCACTATCTCCTGTCTTTTATATAAGAACTAGAGGCCCGGTGCATGAATTTGTGCATGGAGGGGGTGTCCCTCAGCCCAGCCTGTACCCTATCCAATCTGGGACCCCTCGAGGGATGTCCGACTGCCCATTTAGGCCTGATCCCGGTAAGATCGAGCCTAAACGGGCAGTCGGACATCCCTCTCACAATCCAGGACTGCTGGCTCCCAACTGCTTGCCTGCCTGCCTTCCTGATTGCCTCTAACTGCTTCTGCCTGCCAGCCTGATCACCCCTTAACCACTCTCCTGCCAGCCTGATTGATGCCTAACTGCTCCCCTGCCAGCCTGTTTGCCCCTAACTGCCCTCCCCTGCAGGCCTGGTCACCCCTAACTGCCCTCCCCTGCAGGCCTGGTCATCCCTAACTGCCCTCCCCTGCAGGCTTGATCACCCACAACTGCCCTCCCTTGCAGGCTTGGTCCCTCCCAACTGCCCTCCCCTGCTGGCCATCTTGTGGTGGCCATCTTGTGTCCATATGGGGGCAGGATCTTTGACCACGTGGGGGCAGCCATCTTGTGTATTGGAGTGATGTTCAATCTGCATATTACTCTTTTATTAGATAGGATAGAGGCCTGATGCATGGGTGGGGGCCAGCTAGTTTGCCCTGAAGGGTGTCCCGGATCAGGGTGGGGGTTCCCTTGGGGTGTGGGGCAGCCTGGGTGAGGGGCCTGTGGTGGTTTGCAGGCCGACCACGCCCCCCGGAGACCCAAGCAGAGGCCCTGGTATCTGGGATTTATTTATTTTCTACAATTGAAACTTTGTAGCCTTGAGCGGAGCCAAGCCTCCTGCTTGCTCCGTGGCCACAGCCATTTTTGCTGGGATTTATTTATCTTCTATAATTGAAACTTTGTAGCCTTAAGCGGAGGCCAAGGCAGGCCAGGGCAGGCAGAAAGCTTGGCTTCCTCCATCGCTGGGGGCAACCCTAGCCTCCCTCCTGCTCTCTGTGACCGCAGCCACCTTGGTTGGGTTTATTTGCATATTTGCTCCTGATTGGCTAGTGGGCGTGGCTTGTGAGTGTAGCGGAGGTACGATCAATTTGCATATTGCTCTTTTATTAGATAGGATACCAAAAATGCGTGTAATGACGTTAAATCCATCCTTCCTTCCAGGCTGGCTTTGTCCTTACATCATCCATGTGACAGACAAGCTGCTGTCCAGCTTTGGGTAATGACACTCTGAGTAATGAGAATCTCAGCCTTGTAAAGGGGCCAAGGCCGTGGTGTAGGTCAAATCTATGAGAGGACTTTTCATTCTCCTGAACTAATATGCCACCTTGTATGCCATCCATCTTATTAACTCTGCACCAGGACTCATGGCAACACTATGATGCAGTGGATGTCTTACTAGGGATGGTTCTGCCATCCAGTTTCCCAGGCTGAGATCTAAGAATTGGGTTTTTAATGACCTACTGCTTTTAACATCTCTGACTTCTTTTTAGCAATATTTTTTTCTGATATATCTCCTTGGGCAAAGGAAACAAAAGACAAAATAAACAAGTGGGATCAAACGTAAAAGTTTTTGCACAGCAAAGGAAATCCTATATAATAAAAGGATAATATGCAAATTGACTGAACAGCAGAACAAACAGTAGCTATGACATGCATTGACCACCAGGGGCAGATGCTCAACGCAGGAGTTGCCTCCTGGTGGTTAGTGTGCTCCCACAGGGAGCCAGAAGCCAGATTCATGGCTGGCAAGCACAGTGGCGGTGCCAGGAGCCTCTCCCACCTCCACTGCAGGCGGGCAGCAAGCGCTACTGAGTGTCAGTGGAGGCAGTTGCCAAGGGGTCCCAGACTGCGAGAGCTCTGGACTACAAGACAGATGTCTGACTGCCTGCTTGGGCCCGATTCCCAGAGGGATCGGGCCCAAGTCGGCAGGTGGACATCCCCCAAGGGGTCCTGGACTACGAGATGGTACAGGCCAGGCTGAGGGACCCCCACCCCAGGGTATGAATGTCGTGCACCAGGCCTCTAGTCATCAATAAAACAAAAAGGCAACCTACTAAATGGAAGAACATATTCACCAATAATACATCTTATAAGGGTTTAATATCCAAAATTTATTTATATTTATCTTTATTGTTGAAAGTATTACATATGTCCCCTTTTTTCTCCCATGACCCCTTATAGCTCATCCCTGCCCTCCACCCCAGGCCTTCACCCTATTGTCTGTGTCCATGAGTTATGCACATATGTATACAAGCTTTTTGGTTGAAGAACCCATGCTATTCAACACCCAGAAAAACAAACAATCCAATTTAAAAATGGGCAGAGGACCTGAATAGAAACTTTTCCAAAGAAGACATATAAACATGAAAAAACCAATAGACATGAAAAAACCCTCAACAAAACTGTCATAGAAATGCAAATTAAAGCCACATGAGAAATGCAAATTAAAACCACCATATCACCCACACCTGTCAGAATCAATAAATCAATAAATCAACAAACAACAGTGTTGTTGAGGATGTGAAGAAAAGAGAAGCCTCATACTCTGTTGGTGGGAATGCAAATTGGTGCAGCCATTGTGGAAAGTAGTATAGAGGTATCTCAGGGAATTATAAATGGAACTGTCTTATGGCCCAGCAATCCCACTTCTGGGAATATATCTGAAACCCAAAACACTAATTTGAAAGAATATATGCACCCCTATGTTCATTGCAGCATTATTTACCATAGCCAAAATATGGAAACAACTCAAGTACCCACAGATAGATACGTGGATAAAAAAGCAGTGATATATATACTATATAATAAAAGGCCAGAGGTGTCATGACCTAAACGACCAGAGACCAGACCATGGCCCCTCCTAGGCTGGCCCCACCCCCAAACAAGTGGTTAGGGGCAATAAGGCAGGCAGGCAGAGTGGTTAGGGGAGATCAGGTAGGCAGGCAAGTGGTTAGGGGCGATCAGGTAGGCAGACCAGTGGTTAGAGGAGATCAGGTAGGCAGACGGCCCCTTGCAGGGCTGGCCCCGCTCCCCAACAAAGAAAGAGGGAGGCCCAGGCCAGCCAAGCCATTGCACCCCAGCCTGCAGAGGGAGGCCACCGGTGGCAGGGGAGGGGGGGCAGTGCTGCACTCACCTCCACTCCCACCCCCTATCTCCCCACCCCTCGACCCCTCCCACACCCCCTCCAACCACTTCCACCCCCCACCCCTCTCACCCCCGACCCCCAGGCAGCCTGGCCCAATCAGCCCCCAACAGGAGGAGGAGCTGATGCCGGGAGCACGGCGGGCAGTAGTTTGGCCAGAGTTGTGGCGGTGTTGGCGGCAGCAGTGGTAGCTGTGGTGCGTACACCTCAGTCTCCCAAGCCCTGCGTGTGTGTGTGGGGGGGGGGGAGGGGAGGGCATCAGCAGGGAGCGCCAGCTGGTCCAGCCACCACACCTCCAAACCCCAGCCAGCGCCATCGCTGTGCCCAGGGACCCCCAGCCATGGCCACGCCACCCAATCCCCAAGAAGAGCTGCTGCCGCTGGCCGGTCCCAGGTCCCAGTGGTTCGGGGACCGGGAGGAAGGGGAGGACGAAGCAATGACGCCAAAAGGGGGGAGGCTGGTGTTGCAGGCAGAGGAGTCTGGCTGGGGGCTGGATGCGGGGGACCGGGGAAGCAGTGCCCCAGGAACTGGGCTTGAATCCTGCCCAACCACCGCCCGTTGTCATGGAAACTGCATCCACAGGTGAGGTGGGTGGCTGGGTGCCACAGCCCCACAAATGGCATTGGGGACCCGGGTCCCCAGACTGCCCCTCCCCACAGCGCACCTCTGCACCTCCTTGCGCTCCTCATTTTGAGCACCAATCTCCCCACACACCACTCTTCACCACAGGTGATTATAAATGTTAGTGGATCAGTTGAAAACTTGAATTTCATTTTCCCAAACACTTGGAAGAAAACAAAATACTATTAATTCTTTTATTTAATGATCTTCATTATTCTGGCTTTTAAAATGGTCCTCAGAGGCAAACCGCAGCACCTGGTGCTGGAGTGCCTGTGTACAAGGGGTTGGGGCTGTTAGGGGGCTGTTAGGGGCCTCTTGGCCGGTTGCGATGATTTGGGGCGGGGGTTGTTTGCACTCAGCATGTGTGCCAGTGACTGGGATACTGGCAACAAAGCGACAGGCAGGCCCACTGCCCCTAAACCCGGCTCTGTCCCGGGCAGAGAGGTGACTTCAACCAGCCCTTACCCATTCCCTCCACAAATCTCCACAACCTACTCCCTCACGGTCCCCCCTCCCATCCTCCATTTCTCCCTCTCTCCACACAGGAAACAGAAATCCCAAGGTGTGTATGTCTAATTCAGGGGGACAGCGTTGCCAGAGGGCTGGGGGTTGCCTTTCATTCCCCGCTGCCGGATGCAGGGAATACCGACTCTTGCAGGGAGCATTAAAACTTGCAACCCCTTCAAGTGGCCGGCCTGGCTGTGGCATTACAGGACTTGGGTGGTGAGTGGGCGAGATTTAGCTTACCAGCAGTCTGGACTCTCCCGGGCTTTTGAAAATTGTCCTGGGTTCAGCCTCCCTTCGCCTGACTCCCCCACTTCTGAACCAGAGAGCTTGGGTGCCCAGAGGGAACCAGGGGGTGTGAGGCATGCTGGCCCAGGGTTGCAGGAGGCACATTCAGGGAGGAGCTGCCAGCCTGGTAGTGCTGTTTTTTCTAGGGACTGGGGAAGAGGGTGTGCTCTGAGAAAGCTTTGTTGTGGTGGAATGGGAGTGTGTAGTTTTGGAAATGTAGCTTTCCAAGGCCTGGGGTGGTGGGTGCTCCCAGCACAGGGGAAAGGCAGCAGGACTGGACCTCGCACTCTTGGCAGCTGATTTAGGGGCACCCCTTTCTTAAGCCAGCACCTCTTACTGGTCATGTGGCATGGCCTTAGGCAGCTTTAACTCTGCCCTAGTACAACACTTGAGATGAGAGAGGGAGGCTTGGGGAATGCGTTGAATAAAATGGCAACATTCTGAAGGGAAGAGAAAAAGCGACCATCTTACAAGCAAAAAAAGGAAAGAAAAACTTAAATCTGAAAAACCCACTTGTCCTATGTTAATTATTATATGAGAGATTGGGGGTGGGGGTGGGGGATGAGGGGAAAGGATAAGACTAAGATGGCTGCCTAGCCTGTCTTTCAACTTCTTCATCTAAGTAAATGAAAACAAAAAACTCTTTATCATTGCACATTAAGACGGCAAAAGGTAATAGGTAAATAAAGGTACCTTTTTTTTGTTGGGTTACCATTACCATTCTTTGATGAGGGTGGCTCATGGTTTAGAACCTTTAACCACCATCATCAAAGTAAATTATTTCTTTACTAGAGGCCCAGTGCATGAAAATTCGTGCACTTGTTGGGGGGGGGGGGGGAAGGGGGGGTTCCCTCAGCCCAGCCTGAGCCCTCTCACAGTCTGGGAGCCCTTAGGGGATATCCTACTGATGGCTTAGGCCCATAGTCTGGCCTCCCTCTGCAGGAGGCAACCAGGCAGGCTGATCAGGGGAAGGCACCACCTCCATATCCCCACCGCTGCCCCACCACCAGCTTCCCTCTGCAGGATGGGAGGCAACAGGCCATTCAGGGGAAGGCGCCACCCCCATCACCCCTCCGCCGCTGCTGGTTGCTGCCACATCCCCCCCCCCCCATTGCCATCCTCTCCCTCTGTCCACTGGCATGTGCCTTGGCTGTCCTGGAGCTGCCTGCTTGCCAGCCCCACCCCCCAGCAGACTGGTTGTTCTGCCTTTTGGTTGATTTGCATATTACGCTTTTATCATATAGGACTAGAGGCCTGGTAGATGAAATTCGTGCACCGTGGGGGGGGGGGTGTCCCTTAGCCTGACCTGCACCCTCTCCAATCCTGGAGCCCTCAGGGATGTCCTACTGACGGCTTAGGCCCGCTCCCCATGGTTCTCTGCTCTCTGCGGGGAATGCCTGCTCCACACCACTGCAACTGCCAAGCAGGCCATTCTGGGTGCTGCCTGTGGACTGCACTTCACTGCCCCTGGGTCGCTGAGAGCTGCCTGTGGGCCCCACTTGCCTGCTCCCAGGTTGCCACAGCGATGGCCAAGCAGGCCGTGCTGGGAGCTGCCTCCTCCCTGCTGTCAGTCTCCACGGAGGTGATGAGGTTAATTTACATACTCACTCCTGATTGGCTGGTGGGTGTCATGAAGTGACAGTCAATTTGCATATTTCTCTTTTATTCATGTAGATAGACATGGCCTACCTCCCATTAGTGTCACCATGGTTAGGTGGATTAGGGAAAGGAAGCCAAGTGCCCAGTGTTCAGTAATACTATCCACTAAAATGAGTTGCTATTTATACAATGTTTACAATAACTCTGGCTGTCACAAAGCAGGCACTTGCAATTTTTAACATCATCATCATGATTATTATTGTAGAAATATTGTACTTTGTTAGCTATCATAGGGGTTTTCTATCCTAGGCAACAAATCTATCTATATAAAAGCCTAATATGCAAATAGGCCCCTTGGGAATTGGACCAACCGGGAGTTTGATCACTTGCTATGACATGCGCTGACCACCAGCGGGTGGGACAGAATGAAGAAAGGCCCCAGCTGGCAGCCAGGAGCCAGGGAAAGAAGGCCTCAGCTGGCAGCTGGGGAAGGGAGGCCCTGGCTGGCAGTGGGAAGGCCCTGATCGGCCCTGATTGCCAGCCAAGTCTAGGAATCCTAACCGTGCACAAAGTTCGTGCACCAGGCCTCTAGTATTCTAATAACTATGTATGGTGCCAGATGGGTTACTGGAAATATTGGGGGAACACTTTGTAAAGCATATGATTGTCTGACCACTATGCTGTATACCTGAAACTAATGCAAAATAATATTACATGTAAACTGTAATTAAAAAATGAAAAATAACTCATTGCCTAACTTATCTTTATTGGTTTTGCTTCCCTCGGGTTATTTTCTCATTTATAAATCTTCTTGGGCTCCTCAGTTTCTTCTATCATTTCTCTCCTGGCCACTTACACACCCATTCCTCTTTTTCATACCCCCCCCACACCTGCCACTCACCTTGCTGGTTCCTGCCATCATGGCTTTATTCACACTACTTTTTTCTCCTGACACCTTTCCTCTGTCTCCCCCAAGACACTGAGCAACTGCCACTTCCTCTAAGAAGTGTTAGAAACGCATGGTGTGAGAGGAACACAGTCCATGGTGAAGAGCAGCTGGGGAAAATATAGTCCCAATATAAAAACCCTATTGACAGTTCTTAGTTGCAAAGAACATATCAACTTTAGTTCATTTAAGCTATAAAGAGATTTGATGTAAGGCTATCAAGAAGTTCATGGACTCTTTAAACAAAACTAGAAAATAAGGTTTGGCAAATGGACTATAACGGAACCGAGGTAAGTACACCACAGGGCCTCTTCTATCACCCCTGCAGCACCACCGGAAGAGACTCAGCACCATTTCTGTCTCTGTCATGAGGCCGGTGCAACTGGATTCCTGCCAGCATAGATACTTTTTCAGTTCTTTCCCTATGTTTGACTTGATTCCTCAAGGTCTGAACCGAAGCAGGAGTGCCTGATATCCAGGCCTGGGTCTTGTAACTGCACGCATTTTCCAGGAAGGGGGGGAAAGGGAATAAATGGCCCTGAAACATTCTTAGTCAGAAGTGAAGCCCTACCTCCCACCCAGCCTCTCAGGATTGGGAGGTTGGGAGTCTGGATAGTGAGAAACAAAATGTTTACTAGAAGTAGTTAGAAAATGAACTAATTCTTTTTGAACTAGATCCATATTTCTCAGGCCAGTGTACTGCACATTGAAAACAATCTCAATCAGAATTATTGGTGACAGATAAAGGACAGAGATACCAAGAACTGTCTTGGTCAAACAGCCAGTGGTCAGCCCAATGAGCTGCTGTTGGAGAGGTGGTTTAGGAGGGGACTGGACCCTGGAACTAGGTCTTCCCACTGCAGTGAAATGGGCTCAGGAGGTCACATTACCGACTGGAAAGGTGGAAGAGGAAGGAAAGCAGCTGGCACAGGACCTCCAGGCTACAACTAGAGAGCACAGGTGGGCCTCCTGCCAGCAGTCGGCATCAGTCTCAACAGGTCAGAAGAGTAAGATGCCACAGAGACTGTTGTGTGCTTACCCAACATCCCATCTCCCCTCTTCCCTGGTAACAGCACACTAACCCTATTCAGTTAGGAGTTAGGAGTTGGCAGAGGACATATAAATGAAAACCATTGAATTGGATTTCTGGGAGTCCTTCTACAGCTGCTTGTCCTTTCCTTTCTTCTTCTTGGCTAGAATACGGACATAAGAGCTAGAGTTCCTGCAGCCATCTGAGAAAGCTGAAGACCTCAGAATCATCCTAAAGTAAGGTGACCAGATTTTAACATTGGTAAAGCGGGACACCATTGACCGGGGGGAGGGGGGGGTGTCTTTTTTTTAAATATATTTTATTGATTTTTTACAGAGAGGAAGAGAGAGGGATAGAGAGTTAGAAAAATCAATGAGAGACAAACATCGATCAGCTGCCTCCTGCACACCCCCTACTGGGGATGTGCCTGCAACCAAGGTAAATGCCCCTGACAGGAATCGAACCCGGGACCCTTGAGTCCACAGGCCGATGCTCTATCCACTGAGCCAAACCGGTTTCGGCCCGGCGGGGGGGGGGGGGGGGGTCTTGATTAAAAGTTTAGTCTATATTGTAATCGATCGCTTTTGGTTTTTTTAATAAAAGGAAATTCACTTCTTAGATAATCGTTGAATTTGCATCCTCTTTTCTTACTCATTATGTTAAAAATCTAAAAAACATAATTTAAAATTATATTATAAATTATTATATACATATTGCTTAAAAACACAGTAAGTAGGTACATAATTACATGAACATATTTTATTGTTAGTTTATAAATTAAATTAATTTGATTGCTATAAAGTAACTATATTTTAAAAATTATTTTAATCCTATATTTCTTTCTAAATAATAACAATACTAACTTGTATTATTTTTCCTCTGAATTTGCCGTAACGTAAGTTGTAAGTGTCACTTTCAAGGCCGGTGCTAGACTTTTTGCCGCCACTATAAAATATAAATAATATGAGTACTGTCTGCTAAATTCAAGAAAATTTATGTATTTATGAAATAATAAATAAATTACTTACCTAAATTATCTGAATAGCTGATTTGTAATGACATCACTGTTTAACTAGCTTACTAGCACACAGTACGATGTGTATCGTCTGAGAGACAGTTACAAAATGTTTTCGTCGTTGCCAATCCCCAAAAATGCCATTGTTCATTAAGTCCAAACAATGGTGGTCGAATTCTAACAACTGACCAACAATGCAAACTTTGATAAGCAGTTCTCGATAATCAGTTCTCAACAATTATTTGTTATTATTAAAGTTTAACATTATAAAATTAACAAAAATAATATAAAACTCATATCCTGGCTAAATAGCCACATGGCCGCCGAAAACCGTATATTCCCTTCCCGTTCTCCCGCCGTTCCCTAGCTTGTCGTGCATTCTTTCCAAAAATCAGGACTTCTTTAAAACACCGCGGGACGCGGGACAAATTGTTAAAAATCGGGACTGTCCTGCCAAAAGCTGGACGTCTGGTCACCTTATCCTAAAGCCAAACAGAAAGATAGACGGAACTTGAATCCTCCATGACTCTGAAAACACCATAGGAGTCCTGGACTGCTTACCTCCAAGCATTTCTTTATGTGAGTGAACAAATTCTTAATTTTTAATGTAATTTATTTAGGTCTGCCAGCCCAACAATCCTTACACACAACAGGGACCAGAAGGAGCAGAGAGACAAGTGAAATTAAGAAGCCCAAGCAGAGGAGTAGCTGCAACTGCCAGAGGAAGTGAGAATGTAAGTAAGAAGCTGGTTTTAGCCATCACCCTGCATGCAGCATGTGCCTCCCCAGCCAGGCTCCCAGGGAACGGGGCTGCCAATCATGTTGCCCGGATGGAACTTAGTCTAGTTTTGATAAATACAAAACCAGAACTGAGCTTCAAAAACAAATAAATGCACAGTTATCAGGACCAGATGTGGCCCAAGGTCAAAACTGCTTGAATAGAAAAAGGGATTTGATGGCAGGTCCTTAACCCTTTGCACTCGCTTGCTTTTTTCTCGATTCCTTTATTCTACTCGGGATTTAATTTTTAAAATACCCCAGATTTTACAAAGCGCGGCAGTAGAATAAAAAACTGGAGTTTCTTTTCATACAAACTTATTTATTTGGATTTTTTTATATTTCAAATTATTGATACATTCAAAGAGTATGAAAAGAGCTGCTACCGATGCTAACCGTGTCGAGTCACACTCGACATCCGAGTGCAAAAGGTTTTAAATCCCTCCTGCCTGAGGTCAGAGACCAGGTTGAGGGCCAGCATGAAGGCAGATGAGGAGTGGCCTTAGCTGCAGTCAAAGGTTATGAAGGACCTGAGGCTGCGGGAGAGGCCAAGCCAAAGAGTTGTCTTTCTCCCACCCCATCCTCCAGGACAGTGAGGAGCCAGGTCTGCACAAAGGGGCCAACTCACAATATCTTCTCCCATGAGAAGCTCCCTCAACCCCCATTCCCAGCTGGACCCTTCCCTCAAAGAGGGTGAGGACAGAGGAGGGATGCAGCAAGAGGCTGCCAACTGCTCAGGGATGGAGAATCCGAGAGGGGGTCTTGGAGGAAGAGGAGACTGCTGACTCTTCCTGGCCCTTGCTCTTGGGAGACCCATGGAGGAAGCTCCATCTGCGAACCTTGTCTTCCTCTTGTACTTGACTCTCATGAGGACCAGTCCCTCTGACGATAGCTGAACATTTTTGCAACATTTATATTAAGATGCTTCAGCTGCACAAAAAGCTATACCTAATTAAAATGCCTTAAATGTGAAGGGTATTTATTATTCCACTTAGCAAAAGGCCTTGACATAGTTTGTTTCTGGTTTAGTAAATTCAGCAGGACAATAAGTCACCAAGGACTTAAACCTTCCATGCTCAGCTCACTGACTCTCCAGTTCAGCCTTATCCGCACAACCCCAAAAGTGCCACACAGTTTATAGCATCATACCTATACTATACTGAAGCCTTTCTCAAACTTCCCTTGTGTTTACTTGGCCAGAGTTAGATCATATAACTTGGCTGCAGGAGAGAATGCTGAAGTAAATATTCAGCTTTTTTTAAAGTCTTTTGTAAGGAGTGGCTTCTGCCAGCAGAGAAGGGGTCGGAAATGGATATTGAAGGACAACCAATGGTATTGCCATGGAGACAGCAGGCACTGCTGTAGAATAAAGGGATAGCTAAAATTTGAGGCCCTAGAAACTGTCTAGAGACTTTAATGATGATAATTTATCAAAATGCTTAACAAAGGTGGGACAGAAAAAATCTGTTATTCCCCTTTTTCCAATCTTGAAGGAATTATTGGTCAAGGTTCACTGCATTACCCATTGGCCAAGGCTGTGGGCATATAGTCCTGGCACTGAGAAGTAACTTTGGGCATTACAAGTCACTCAAAAACTCTTTCATCAGCCCCCTCACGTCACCCCTCCACAAAATCACTGCAAGCCATGTGCTTCCCTAGAGCATTCTGACCATATCACCCCATAAGTGCCTCCTACATATAAATTCTAGAGCATCTCTTAGAGCAACTAAACATGCTCTCACCTGAAATTTGAACCTCAAATGAAGTAATAAAATACAGGAAGTGGTTGAAGCTACTGGATTCAGATTTAGATGCCCCATAGGTACTTTAGTCCATGTTCTTCTGGATCCCTGGCTGTTCAAATATTTTGGTTGTTTTTTAGATGTGAGCCCCTCAATATAATTCCAATAAATGCCCTTTTAGATGAAGATCAGCAGAGCTTCTATTGCCTGCAATCAAAGAATTCTGCCACAGATGGAATACCACCTGTTTGCAGGGGAACAGAGAGAAGATATAACTCCCATTAAAAAAAACAAAACACAGATCTATTTCTAGCCACTAAAATATGCCAACTTTTGAATTACTTTCATGTTATTCAGGCCACATTTTAAACACTAAAATCAGCCCATTGGGGTGAAAAATAAATAGCTACTTAAGTTCTTGCACTAATGGACACCCTCAACTCAACCTGGGTCTATAGCCGACATCTTAGCAAAGAGATATGTACCCCATCTTGCAGCCCACTATATTCGTGTGCTAGAAAATTGCCTGGCAAGCAATGTATAAGCCTCCTTCTGTGTCTAAGTAAAGGAGCACATTAATTTTATCAGGGCAATTCAGAGCTGGGGTTATTTGCCTGCTTGTCTCACCTCCCTCTAGAGATATAGGCAAACAATGTCTCTCAATTGTGAAAAACAAAATGGAAAGCAATTACTATTAGGAATATTAAACTTTAATCTTAGCTTTCTAAATGACACTAAAGTCCTTTTTCCAAAGAGGTCTTCAATCAGGTGCTCGCTCTTTATTACAGAGGAAATCAAGGGTGCCTCTGTTAAGCAGGGATTATGAGATCAAGTCCGTAATCGACAGCCGGCCCTATTGAAGTAACAATATTTTATTGCCCTGCATCAAACTAATGCACCATTATAATGATCTGATCATTAGGATAGTGGTTCATTCAAATTAATAACCCACAAAATACCAGCCTCTAAAACAAAGCTGAGTTTTGTTATAGGCACGGAAAGCACAGTGCAGGGCCATGTCACAGAGGAAATCTTGCATTTGCAATTAAATATCAATGCCTCGTCACCCTGTGAGGGAAATCTGGAAAGAAACTTGTATATTATGACAAGCTCATTATGAGAAAGGTCCTGATTGTCACTGGGCACTGTGCTTTTCTCCTGACATCTGCATGTGAATTATTGTAGTATAGCCACTCAACCCAATGTTCAATAAAAGGGTTTCTTAGCAACCAACACAATATGATTGCGCAGCCAGAGAAAAAGCGTTAGATTAGCAGAAAACCCAGATCCAAGTTCTGAATCAGGACTTCCCTCCAGATACATGCTCTGCCCACAACAGGCACTTCTCCTGGCCAGCGCCCCACAGGGCTGGGTGCTAGGAGTAGTACCACCACTGATGCTGGATGAGAGCTGAAGGTGGTGTCGGGATTCCAGAAGGCATTGTTCCAGAAGGACCTGCAGCACTGTCATTGGCACAGAGCAACCTGAGGGCCCACATTCCGGGACCCAATTTCTGGCCTCCTTGTACTTTCTCTGATTCTGGAACCAACTCCCACTTATGCTTCTAGACACCACTCTGGTGGGTATAACATGGTGTCCTCAGAATTCTGATCTTTCCACAGCTTGAGTCCCTGCCCTGGGGATCTGGCACTGAACTGGGGGATGACTCTGTCTGGGAGGAGGGAGTTAGACTGGGATTCTGCACGAGGACCCGTGGAAGCTCTGGGTGGGCTCTGCATGGAGGGGAAGGCTGCTAAGGAGTCCTTGCTTCCCTCCCTCCACTGCCACTTTCCAAAGGGTGTCCTTGCCCTCTTAGAGTGTGCAGTCGAGGAGAAAATGGGCCATGGCCCAGAGTTGAGGCTAGGACTCGGGGTACTGTGCCCAGGGAGGAGAAGTGTCAACATGTTTATTGAAAGGATGAAGGGAACAGGAAGGTAGAGTTGGGCTCATAGCAAGCCAAGTTCTGAAGAAGTGGGAACTAAAAGGTACAGAGCAAATGGACAACATGGTAGCTCCACTCCAGAGTCAGCTTGCCATGCCGGGCTCACACAAATGCTGTTGAAGCAGGAATTTTAGGAGGATATAGGCAGGCTTAGGGATTCTTTAGAATTAGTGTCCATGGAGAAACCACAGGGCTGCAGACTGGGAGAAGGTACGTTTCCATAACACAAGGAAGCCAGGTGCAGTTACATCTCCATAAGACAAGGAAGCAGCAACAGGTATATTTCCATAAGACAAGGCAACTGGAAGTAGCCAAGAAAGGTCATATTTACAAAATAAATGAAAGGAAGCCCTTCATTCCGAAGGAGGAGAAGAAAGCCCAAAGGGAATAGGAGAACAATGGGGAAGTGGGGGGAGGGAGGGAGAACAACCTTTGAGCCCAGGAGTTACTATGGTAACCAGTCTGGGGGAATAGTGACCAATCAGAGGGGATATCAAGGCACCAGGCTCTGCAGCCTTTATAAGCCATTGGGAAGAGGAACCTAGTGGACTCTTCTCCCTCCCCATGTGGGAGTCAGTTCAGGGACCTTTCTCCCCCTCCCCACGTGGGAGTCAGTTTTGTGGGACTTTTCCCCCTCCCTACATGGGAGTCTGTACTCGAGCTTCAATAAATCACCACCTTTGCTATACCACTTTTCTGTTTGTGGATTCATTCTTTGATTCCGGCGGACAAAGAATCCGGGTTCCAGTCCAAAAATTCGGTATCACTGTGGCCGCTACTCAGACCATGGGGGCCTTGTCAGAGCTTTCCTTTCAGGCAGTGTGGTCTGTTGGCCCAAATGTGTCACATTTTGCTTTGATGGTGGATTTCCTCTTATCGCAGAGTTATTTGTGGCCAAATCTTATGTACATAGTTTGTGAATCAAACATCTAAAGAAAATGGATGAACCTGTCACTTGGGTTGTTTTCAGACCTGCAGATCCCAGGTTTGAATGGGGGTCACTGAGGTCTTTTCAAGTGCTAACATTCTGTCACCAAGATTTTCACACGTGCCTTTTCTTTCTCATTGTTTTCAGACATGAAGAAATACAGGAACACTTTCCAGGAGGTTAAGACCCCTAACAGACAGCTCTTGGAAAGCTTGATGAAAAACATACAATTTAGAGATGGCATCTACTCCCCGTGGTAATATCAGCCGATTTTGTCCCTTGGTCTCCCTGCCCCACCCCAGCTCTGCTCTTGACCCTGCATTGCAGGCCGCCTTTCTCTAGTGTCCCTGGCTCTCTTCTGGGCAAGGATGGTGGGGTTACTTTCCCCAGCATTTCCATGTGGGCTGTGAGACTAACATACCAAATTTCAAAGGGATACTGCACCAGGCAAACATCACTTTCAATTTTCTGATTTCCTCTGTTAGCACATTTCCCCTAAGTATAATCCCTGGAGATCCATGGATACAAAGACAACAGTACAAATTGAACCAAAATTCCCTCGAAGGAAGCCAGGAAACTGTGGACAGAATACCAAGAAAGTGATATGGGTTGCTCTGGGCAGTTGTGAAGAGAGAAAATAGAATACTGCTCCTGGGTCAATGCTTGGAAAACTCGTGCCCAGTTAGTTGGCAAATCCGACCACGGCATTTTCTGGACGGACACATCCGGCATTGCTGTGTTTTCTTTTTAATCTTCTTTGGTGTTAGCTACTCCCGGCTTTAAGGTTGGGGCTAAGAGTGGGGATTAGATATAACAATCTACTTTTTTGGAAGTATGCTGTGGAGCTCACATTTGTTCTCTCAATCTCTCCATTTTCGAATCTGGTAGGAAATGTCAGGAAGAATTAGGTTAAAAGGTTTCTGAAGTGAAGGCTGGTCAAAGAGAAACAGCAGGAGTCCTTTATTGGCCTGTCTGCTCTGAGAGACCACTGGAGTGTGATTATGCAATCGGATCCAGGACAAAGCAAGGTGGGTGGCTGGCCAGCTTAAAGGGGAAAATGTATGCAAGGCAGGCTTTGGGACTTGTCAGCTATTTTCTGTAATCCTCCTCAATGACAGTAGCATACATTTGGTAAGGATTTGAGTCCTGCAAGGTAGATGGAAATGAAACCTCTCCTGAGGAAAAACGATAAAGGGGCAGTGTCTATAGTTCTTCTTTTCTAGGAAGGGCTGTTTAACAAGATCACCAGCCTGGGCTCTACACTGTGACTGCATGGCCGCCAGTGAGCTCGGCGAGGCTTTCTCAAGGCTGCTCTTATTCTGCGGCAAAGAGCAGAATAAGAGCCGAACCGAGAGGAAGCCAGGTGGCCTGGTGGCCGCGCAGAGCCTTCAATGACTGACTGCTCCAGTGACTCTGCTCTTGGAATCTCGGGTTCCCTCATGTCAAGTGGCAGACAGAAAATATATGCCCTTTACAAGGATGTAGAACTGGAACTCCCCTACATTACTAGTAGGATGTAAAATTAGACAGTTGTTAGGGTCACCAAAGGAGGAACTCATGAGGCCAAAAGGGGTGAAGAATTATGAATGTATTAGGTAATCTAGATACCCAGATGGGCTGAGCCCCAAAATGGTGCCAGCCCCCAAAGATGGGGAATCAGAGGTTTTTAAAGGACTTTAGGTGGGCTCTTTCTGGGCAGAGAATTCTCTGTGCACTTCTGGATTCTGGGAAACTCCGGAGGGGAGAGATGCTGGTCTTAGCAAGTGGAATGTGGTCTAAGCAAGTGGAATGTCCATTGTGAAGTGGCCTAAAGGTCAGTTCCCAGGGGAGGGAGTATCGATTCAATTCTTTGATCAGACCTAACATTCCAGCCTTTTTGTTTTATGGAATAGGGACAAAGGTCATAGCTTCCGTATTTACTTCCTCCTGAGGTGGGACTTCAAGATCACAGAAGGATGGACTTTGATAGTAGTTGGCTGGATGAGGGGTCGCAGCAGCATGATTTCCCCAAGAGACTTGTTGGTGAAGGCTTGAAAATGGAGGTATTGAGTAACTTGGGAGGTAAAAGCTGGTCCTGAGGCTGTGTCACTTGTCTGGTTTTGCTGCTTTTGGGGGGGCCTGGAGCTGAAATACAACTGAGGCCTAGATGTTATCTTTAGGGAGAAAAAGATCAGGGTCTTAGTTGCCTGACTAATTATTCACTAGGGGAGGATAGGTTACCCTGGGGGTAAGGTTCTTATTTTCCCAGTTTTGTCCCTTGCTAGTATCTAGAGCTCTCTGACCCAGTGAGTTCCTATACCTGTACCTGGACCATCATCCTTGCTCTGGGGGTCAAAGGGACAATGAGGCCTGAGCACAAAAGGAGGTTATGATGGTGTCTTGGGGTAGTATTTCCTGAGTACAAGTAGGGCTTCTAACCTGGTGGAGACAAACTGTTTTATAAATTTTAATATTACTGGGACAAAAGCTAAAAGAAGAAGAATTATGATAAATAGTCTGTAGAAGGAAAGAGATATTAGTTTGGAGGGCTATAGTCTAATATACCAAAATAAGGTTTATGCTCAAATCATTTACTCTTAAGTGTCCTTGATTTAGGGAAGATGGGGTTTTCTAGATGGCTTCAAACTGCTTGGCATCTAGATTTTCTAGATGGCTGCGAACTGCTGTTTTACTATCTCAGTTTTCCTATTCTGCTTGTTCTGGCTCACTGGCCTGTGTCATTTATATAACTTCCTTTTAACATTTCTCCCTACAAACCTTCTATAATGTTCACAGACATTCTTACAACTTTCACAAACCTTCTTACAGCTTTCACAAACATTCTTATAACTTTAACTCACTTACTTTTTCCTTCAAAATGCATGTCCATGCTTTATACCTTCTATTATCAAAACCATACAATTTCTTTCCAATTTAATTAGAATTTTTAACTCTTAGAAACCTTAATTTTCCAATGATTACCAAAAAGTAGCCCTGACTGATTTGGCTCAGGGTCCCAGGTTCAATTCCGGTCAAGGGCATGTACCTTGGTTGCAGGCACATCCCCAGTAGGGGGTGTGCAGGAGGCAGCTGATCGATGTTTCTCTCTCATCAATGTTTCTAACTTTCTATCCCTCTCCCTTCCTCTCTGTAAAAAATCAATAATATATATATATATATATATATATATATATATATATATATATATATATATTAAAAGTAAATAGCCAGCATTTCTTAGATTAACATTTGTGAACACACTTTAAACACACTCTTACTTTCAAGAAAATATACATTCAACCAAGTACAAGAGACCTTCTGTAAAAAAAACTAAGAGCAGGTGAATTAAAATGTGTCTAGCCCTAACTGGTTTGGCCAGTGGATAGAGTGTTGGACTGCAGACTGGAAGGTCCTGGGTTTGATTCTGGTCAAGGGCACATGCTCAGGTTGAGGGCTCAATCCCCAGGAGGAGGCATGCAGGAGGCATGGTGCTCTGGTCGGGCACCAAGGGAGAACTAGAAAAGAATGAATGGAGGTATTTAGTAAGATGCAGTGTAGAAGTGAGGTGGCTAATGATTGTGAGACTATTTCGTCAACCCCCATAAAAGAGACTGAGGAGGGGACAAGGGTCCCAGCGAATTCGAAGAGGGCAGTGGCCCCAGTGTCAATTAAAAAACAGATCAGCTTACCTGCCACCACAATCATTATCTGAGGCTCTGTCCTGGTGATGTAAGTCTGTGGGGCCCTGTCAGGGCCTGGGGAGTTTCAGTCTTTGGTGGCCACTCCCAGGAGGTCTGGGAGCTCCAATTCGAATCCAGAGGATGGCCTTGCTGGGCTGGATGAGGTCTGACCTGGAGCGGCCAGACTATAGTCTGATTTCCAGTGGCCTTCCCTTCTGCACTTTGGGCAGGGCCTAGGAGGTGGTCTGTTTTGAGCAGGACTTGGTCAGTGTCCTTCCTTGTTGCATTTGAAGCATGGGCCCAGAGAAGGCTTAGCCCCTGACTTACCCTTGGTTGGAGGACTGGCACTTCGTTTGGGGTTCATGAGAGCGGTGACTAGGAGCTGGAAGGCCTCCTTCTGGGCCTCAGCCTTGGCCTGGTCTTGCCTTTATTTTTGGATTTGGGTCTCCTCGTTTCTATTATTAAAGAAGGTCAGGTTAAAGAGGTCTTTTTGAGGGGTTTGTGGGACCTGTGTCTATTTTTTGAAGTTGGGGGCTGATTGGGATATAGGTGTTCAGAAGAAGTGATTCCTTTGGGTAGGTGGGGTCCAAGGTGGTGAGTTTCTGTAAGGCCTCCATGAGGCAGAAGAGAAAGAGAGCTGGGTTTTCATCAGGGTCTTGAGTAATTTCATTAAGTTTGTCATAGTTGACTGCCTTATGGGCAGCCTTTTTGAGTCCAACAATAAGACAGGTGATCATGTGGCTACAGAGCTGGCACCCTGGAGAATTGACCTGATAGTCCCACCTCTGGGACTATCAGTTCAGGGGACCACGTCAGCGCCAGCCAAGTTGGTCACCAAATCCTGTCTTTGGAGGGCATCAACATGGTCCCGAGCTGCTAGTCAGATGTGCTCCTTCTCCTCTGGGGTGAGAGAGGAGGACAGGATGACTTAGATGTCCTGCCAGGTCAGGTCATAGAACTAAGTCAGGTACTTAAATTCCTTAGTAAAGGTGGTCACGTCAGTGGAAAAAGACCTGAGATGCCTCTCAATCTGTGTGAGGTCGGACATGTAAAATGGAATGTGTACCCAGACAATAACCTCAGTTCCTGCTACCTCCCTCAGTAGTAGAATGGGCGTGGGAATAGAAGAGGCTGTTGAGGAAGGTGGTCTTTGGATGGGCCGAGAGCAAGTGTTAGGTGGAAAAAGACTGTTTTGGAGCTTGCATTCTTGGGATTTGGGCTCTCAGGGGCCAGGGAGAAGGTGGTTGCTGGTTAGGAGGGCCTGGGTTTTGGGAATCTACTACAGATGCGGGAGGAGATAGGTAAAAGGGTGGAGGTCAGTGGTCTGCAGAATTAAAAGTAGATTCAGAATCAGAAGTGTTAGGGGTATGATGTTTTGTGTGAAGGAGATAGCTCTGATGGGTAGAGCAGAACTGAGAGAGGATTGGGACAGAAGGATGAAAAAGGCCTGCATATAGGGAATCTGTGGCCATTTTCCATTGTAGTGACAGCAATTATCTAAATTGTGCAATATGTTAAAATTAAAAGTGCTGGTTTCTGGTCATTGAGACTTATTATCTAGTTTATATTGTGGCCAAACAGTGTTACAGAATAAAATGAGAGCATTGTGGTCCTGTCCTCTTCCCTAAAGCTATTTTGGGCTTGTAACCCCCTTTTTTATCTCCCCCTCATCTTGAAACCCACTCACTTCCTATCTGTTCCACACATCTCGATGCTGGAGTGCTATCAATTTAGCACTTTAATGGGTATGGCCTTTTATTTTGGCTTAATTGTTTCCTAACTCTTTCATGCTGGAAATAACATCTCCTAAACAGTTAGTTGTTTGAAGGTAGAAACTGTGCCTGAGATATTTTCTTTTTTTAAACATATGGCCTAGTGTTCAGCCTGTAGTACCTGCTCAATACTTACTGAATGGATTTAAACTAGTTCTTATACCTTTAGCAGAATGAAATTGATTCTATCATGTCTTTCTGCACTGCTGTTAGCAGGGAATTACAGGATTGACAAGCTGACCAGTTCCCAAAGAGACCTGCTTTCAATTAACCAATGAGTCAAGGACACTTCAGGGAAGTCACCATGAGGAAAGCACCATGGTGATATGAAGAGACACAAAGTACAGTCTGCCACTAGGCAACTGACAGACCAATGGCACCAATAAGATGTGAGCACACGAAAACATTGTCAATAATGAAAAACCAAGTAGGAGAGTTCTTGATGGGTGGAATATGTAATGGAAGAGCTCTGTGTGGAGAGAAGTCACAACATTGGAGTGGCCCAGGAGAGCTCTATAGGAGGGAGATAGAAATTGAGTCAGACTTCAAAGGGTGAATGGGCTTCAGGCTGAGGGTGAGAAGAGTGGAAAGAGAAACCTTTCAGCCCAGAGTAATGTTATGGACCCAAGAATCAGACAGGAATGCAGGATATGATTTGCTAGAAGTTTAGAGATGGGACATGACAAAGAAAAGGCCGGAAAGGTAGTCTGGGTCATGGAGAGCCTCAAAACCAAGCAAAGGAAGTTGGACATTTTTTGCATAGATCACCAAGACCTGAGAGACTCTTGAGCTGAAGAATAACTTGAGAATGTTGGCTCTGAGGGAGGTTGGTCTTGCTTCATGATACAGCCCCAACTGGAAAATTCAAGTGTAGACAGCACTGGACAACCTGGTCTTGACCACCAGCGACTGTTCAGGGTCAGTGTGGCTGTGTTCCTCAGTCCTTATGTGTCCACCTGCACTGGACACTCCTCACTCATAGTTTGGCATTGCTTCTACATGCTGTTTCCATGGAGGGAGCCCTTCTTGTTGCAAGAGAAACAAAATAAAAACAAAAGCAAAGAGTCATTTGGGAATTCCTATAACATCTGTGCAAGCTGATAATGGACCAATTTTCTCACACCTGGATCCATAGCCTCACTGGACTGCAGAATCAGGAAAAGTAAAGAATGAATTAATAGGTGTTTTTTTAGTGTGCCCCCCCAGACAGTTCCCGATTGTTTCCCACAGGTTGGAATTAAATTACTCTAAAACACAACTTCTTCCCAAGAAGCCAGGTAATTTTTATAATGTATGACACTTAAAGAGAATAATATGCTTCAAAAATAAATTACAATTTTGAAGTTACGTAAGCAACTACCATATAAGCATGCTGGGAAATTCCCTCAGAAACAACAAAACTAAAAATGAGTAAAGATCCTGACCTTATTTCCCTGGTCCTCAAGGAGAAATGGTGCTAGCAGTCATCCATAGGCTGGCAAGGTGACAGGCTCTTCTGGGAGCAAGGGTGGTCTCTGCTCATGGAGGAAGAGTGAAATCCACAATATTGGAAATATTGTTGGTTACAGAATCCCAGCTGGGTGCAGAAGCTCTGAATGTGTGATGAATTAGAGGCCAAAGCTCTCGAGAGTCAATTTACATAAAAGGCTTCTGCTGGAGAAAAGGGAATAGGAAAGTAGGGCCAAAGGGTGGGAGATGAAGAGCACATTTACTGTCTGTTTATGATCTAGTTTTTCTGAACATTTCTATCAACTCCCTTCTGAGCCTAATGCTAAAAGAACTTAAGGAGATGCCTTTACAAAGGAATCTATAAGGAAGAAGAACAACTAGTAACATTTTCAGGGTACTTATTTTGTTCTAAGCATGGAATCAAACAGTTGCATTATCAATTAATTATCTTAACTCTATGAGATAGATATGATTACGATCTCCATTTCACAGATAAGGGTACTGAGGCTTGGAGGAATTCAAATCCAAGATTACCCATTGAGGAAGTGGCAAAGCTGGGATTCAAACCCAGGTCAGCTGACTCAGGCCATGCTCCTTGACTCCATACTAAATTGTGTCATAAGCAAGGCTGAGAACAATACTACCCAGAACATCGGGCAATGGGAGGGACACAATGAGCTCCAGGGAGGCCCTTAGGGTTCCAGAAAATCAGGGCTTTGGCACAGAAAGCAGCAGCAGCAGAGACAGTGACTCCTTGGCCCACAGAGAGGAGCCAGACAGGCCAGACTAAAGACCAAGAGAAAACTGAGGGCGCCAGAGACATTGGGGCTGGAAGTCTTTAACATGTAGATAGCAGTGGAAAAAACTGTGCAGGAAGGGGACAAAGAGAAGAGAAGAGGGGCCAGGACAGATCCCAGAGGGACACCAACATTTCTGGATTAACAAAGGGGTCTCAAAATTAAACCCACGAAGGAGGGGGTCAAGATTTCATCAACCCAATTTTATTAAAACATGTTGAATTTCATTAGGGATAATTCCCAAATAAAGTCATCTACAAGTATTTGTCTTTTTAAAATTTTTCTACTTCAGACTCACATTAACATCTTTTTCATACACACCCGCCCCACTGCCCCCCTCTCTCTTACTGTTTACAGAAAATTCAAGTAGAATATGATTTCACTCATATGTTAAATCTAATGAACAAAGTGAACCAACAAGCAAAATAAAGACAGAATCCAGATAGAGAGCAGGCAACCAGCTATTAGGTTCAAGATGGAGGGATTGAGCAAAAAAGAAAAGAAAAAACTCAGGGACACAGACAACAGTGTGGTGATACAGGATTGGGGGAGGTGGAGGAGGGCATGGGGATAAATGGTGATGGACAGAAACTTGACTTGGGATGGTGAACACACAATAGTGTGTACAGATTATGTGTTGTAGAATTGTGTGCACCTGAAACCTGAATAATTTTGTTAACCTGTGTCAGCTCAATAAATTCAATAAAAAGGAAGAAAAAAAGGAAAATTAGAAAGAAAATACAGCAAAAAAGTTTAATTCCTTTAAATAAAGTTTCATACAAAACATTCACTCAACAAACATTTATGGGTGCCTACTATGAGAAAAGAAGCAAACAGGAGGAGCCAGTTTAATTTCATGGTCAATTATTTTCACAAAGTTAATCTATCAGAAGTGATAGATGTAGTGTCTTTGGTGACAGCAGAGTGTGATCCAAATGTGGAGTACATTTGGAAAAATAAAGCTGAGATCTTTGGTCAAACCAAAGTGTATTGGAGCATTAAGTAACCAAAGAAGGACTTTTTTAAGGTAGAAGTAAAACCAAAGGCAGAAATAAGCCTAAATCAAAATACTGGGATTAAACAAATCCTTGAGGTTAACTGGTTGTGAGAACCACGCCAGAGATGCCATATAGTCAAGGCCTTGTTCTTAATATGCTGGATGGCCAAGGCCACTCTGAACGTGGGAATCTTAATCAGAATGTTCCAGGCTAAGATACCATAAGCAGGTGCAAGACCACAGTAATCTCATGGTATACTGTGCCCTTCTATGACCCAAATGATTGATGTCACTGTTGGCAATTGGCCTCTTTTGTCTAGGTGGTATAATACATTACTGATCAGCCAGTGTACAGCTGCTGCTGCGAGAGGAGTCCAGTAGTGCAGGAAAAGCTGGAGAGAGGGGAGAGGCCAGAGAGGCAAGAGTGGAGAGCTCAGGTGCCGCTACTACGTGAGGCAGTGAGTCTAGGGGCAGCCTGTGGCTGCTATCAGTACAGAGACTACACTGCCTGTGGGAAAGGTATATTAGTTTATTAGCCAGTGTGAGGCTTCCTATATGGGACTTTGCTGTGAAGGACTGTTTTGTCTGATGGCTATATGGCCACTAGCTTCTACAATAAAGACTTTCTTACATATACCCACAACTTCTCATGGCTTCTCCAACTACCACCTGGCATCTAAGAAGGTCCAGCCCCTAGCAGAGGGGCTTGGCCCTGACAGTTATTGCAATGGGCAGGGTTTGAGAAGGAACCTGCCCTCACAGTTGGCATAGTCAAGCAGAATTCAGAAGAATATATGGACTAAGAGCACCAGTGCTCTGGCAGTTCTGACATTTGGTGAAAGCATCAATATACATATTAAGCACCAGAATTGTGCCTCAGGGCTAGCCCGAGATCAGGGATTCAGGCTGCATTAGTGATATCGGAGTGCTCCAATTATTATTATTATTATTATTATTATTATTATTATTATTATTTTCTTAATCATCACCTGAGGATATGTTCACTGATTTTACAGAGAGAGGAATGGAGAAGGAGAGAGAGAGAAACATCAATGTGAGAGAGAAACATCAATCGGCTGCCTCCCATACCTGCCCTGACTAGGTATGATCCCTGACCTGGTATCAAACCCACAACCCTTCTGGTGCATAGGGCGACACTCTAACCAACTGAGCCACCCAACCATGGCAAGGGCTCCAATTATTTTTTAAACACTTAGTCCTGCAGCATGTGGATGAGTCACTTTCTAAGGTGATGCAATCTCACCTTTAGTTTTACCAAAATGGGACTTAACATGTGTGTTCCTAAAAATCCTAGTATTCATGGTGTGTTGTTTTTTTTTCCAGCTGATGGTTCAATTTTCAGAGGAAAAACCACAGATCTTAGCAAAGAAAAGTTTATAAAGAAAATGGCAAAAAGAAGGTGAATGATGATTAAGTCAGCCTAAAGATGGAAAAGAAGAACAATAGTGGATCCATTAAAGTTCCATTGTGGTGACAATCAGAATGTGCAATCCTTAATATAGAGATTTCTTTAATGTAGGCTGTTAACCATGCCCACCACTTTAGGCCTTTGTTATCCTTTGTACGAAACTTTTAATCAGAGATGAAGCAGCTTTTCTCTCCCTTCAAGGGTGATCAATACTCCCACCTTTGCCAAAAGGCCATCAGCCTGAGCCAGCATTGTTGCTAGTTTCTCTAATACTCAACAAAAGGAAAGTTGGCACTTCTTAGCAGAACATGAATCTTTGATGGTCTCCTAATAGCCACATTATTAAATAGTAAACATATTGCTCTGGACTCCTCAGCTTCTTGTCATCTCTAGAACCAAAGGATTGCATAGGTACCAGGCCCCCAGTCCTCCCAAATCTCTTATCCTCTCAAGAAGGAACTGAAAAACTTGTATCCCAAATCCCAGTATGTTACATGAGTTCTCTTGGTCTCTGGCTCACCATCAATTTTAGCTCTAGTGAAAAATAGTCATCTTGTAGGCACATTCTGAAAAAGTTGTGATTTGGGCCAAAAAAAGGTGGGGAGAGAGACCCTGGGGTGGTCTCTGTGTTGCAGAGAACCACTGTCCTCACTGCTGTTTTTCCCCTAGAATCCTATTCTCCATCCTAGAG